>NW_010559698.1:0-359 GCF_000687285.1 Phaethon lepturus
TGTGATTCTGTGAAGGAACGAAATCTCACCCATCAGTTTAAAGAATTCTTTGGTTCCTCTTTGGTTTTGTTCAGACCTACGTACTTCCAGTGACAGCCAGAAGAAAGGATGCCTCTGATAAATCCTCAAATCCCCGTTACTTCCACACAGGGCTGGCAATTCCCTGAGAACATATCTGAGGCTGACATCCTATTTCACATCAAACTGTAAGAGATCAGACAGGCCATTACTGATATTTTGATTTAAAAGAAAACAAATACAGGAAAAAAAGCATAATTAAGGCTGTGGTTTATCACCATGAATGACATATTTAACCATTTTATAATAATGTGTAATGCATTTCTAACGTCCTCACAGCA
>NW_010559698.1:413-2752 GCF_000687285.1 Phaethon lepturus
CACAGTATCATCCCAACTGTTGACAACCTGTCTGATCCAGTCTCATTTTTACTGACATCTCCTTCCTCCGCCACATGTTCCAGATTGAAAGGCTTTCAACAGGCAGTGTGATGTGCCCAACTTTCAGAATTGGAGCCAAAACCTGTACTTCTGTTCTGCATGATCCCAAGTACAAAAAGCAAGTTCCACGTTTCTGGGAAAAGAATAGGATTTCCATGCAAATACAACAGGCTGCATGTTTATATATATGACTTCTGACTTCAAAATGCTTTAAGATAACAGCCAAAAGGTACAGCAGACCAGTAACCACCCAGGATTGCCAGTACTGCGCACTGTAGCCAAACTGGACTGAAATAATGAAAACGATCCCAAGTCCTTCTGCTAGAGTGGCCTCTACCACTTGAAGCAAAAAAGAATCTCCTTTGAAATGAATAGCAATAAACTGTAGATGGTAGGACATGCCACTGATCCCTTCTGGTCTGTGTCAGGGAAGATAAATTCAGCATAGTTCATTACACTTCACAGATGAGAAAACCGAAATACAGATGTTCCAGGATGCCCTTTCAGATGTACTCAGAGATGATGCGTTAAAAAAAGGGTTTGTAATTAACCCATTAATAATGATCCTATCCCATTCCAGTTATTGAAAGAGACAAAGCAACAAATAACTCTGAGATGCAACAACTGCAACTACAGTGATCCCAGATATCCCTTGGTGGAAAAGTTACCTGTAATCTGCCACCATGAGAAGATGATCCTGATTTTGTTCTCATTGTGGCGAGCAAAAAAACCCTACATGGACTGCAGGAGGATGAGAATTGAGCTCTTAAAGGAAAAGGTATCCAAGGACAGGATTTTTGGTTTGTTTTGTGTTAGTACAGTACCAAGTGCAGATCCTGACAATAATAAAGTCTTTGACTTGAACACAGAGCTATGGCAGTATAAGATGCTGCTCTGAAGTTTTTATCATTTCTCTTCTGGAGGTTACCAGCACACAGCTCTGCAGGCAGAACAGAACAAGCCAGCACTTTTTGTGTTAACACAAAGTCCAAATATCAAAGTTGAAATGATGTAGGAGATGGTTTGCAGCAAGCTGCCTGACTTCTCATTGAAGTGGGTGAGAAACGCTCACACTCTTCTTCAGCAACATTTTGGAAATAGAAATTGCCAGGACACAGACAGTGGCAACCAAATCAGGGATAATGGAAGCAACAAAGCATCCAAGAGCCAAGGCAAAGGTTTACTTTTGGTTTTAGTCTCCTTTCTCTTAGCTGAGTCATATCAGACATTATCCCCACAGACATCAGCAGTTAAGCTTTGTACATAAAGCAATGTACATCTTTGTATTTTACGTTAATACAGTTCTGTAATTTTATCACATGAAAATTTTACCATGTCACAGTGTGACTAAACCACACCACTTTCCTCATAATCCTTATCAGGTAGTAAGATTTGAGGAAAAAAACAACTAAATAGGCACGAGCAGAGAAAAAAAAAGCCCAACCAGGTGGCCATTCTACTTAGAGCACAGCTATCTGTACTGACAGATCAACTAGCGATTCACAGAGAGATGGGGAAACCAGATTAAATTGATTCAATCTTTGTCATGATCCTAATCTGAAGACAACTGTACACCGAGGAGTCAGTGATCCACCTAACAGTTAACCTGAATGGGTGCAGGCCTGTGCTGTGCTGCATGTGTATCTTGGCCTTCTGGACTGTGTTGTGCGGCACATACCCCTTGGATGTAGGACCAACTCAGCTGGTTAACTGTCACAGGAACCTGTAGGAAGCTCAGTGGTCACCAGCAATTAAACCACTTGCCTGTCCTTGTTTGTCTTCATCTTTTAGGCAACAAGTTCTCTTGTGAAAATCCTTTTCATTTGACAGTAGAAATTATGAATAGAATTGGGGTTTTTTTTAATTTTTTAAAGAAAATCCTATAAGGGTCTCAAAAGACCAAAATGTAAGGTAACACTTCCACAGACAGATCTGCACAGCATGTTGCACCCAGGCTGGAGGGCTGATCCACCTTGCACAGCTCAGGGTTCCCAGCATCTGAAGTGATGTAAGATTATTTATATTCATCTCTTTTTCTTTATAATGTAAGCTCTAATAAATGGCATTTTAAGCAACACTCTACAGAGTCTGAGTTTCTTGCTGGGATCATAACAAACCAGGACCTTCTGGTGCAAAACTTCGTTGTGGTTTAACCTGGCAGGTAGCTGAAACAACTACACAGCCATTCACTCACCCTCCTCGCCCCAGTGGCATGGGAGAGAGAATCGGGGCGGGGAGGGGAAGACAGAACTCATGGGTTGAGATAAAGACAGTCTAAT
>NW_010559699.1:0-57533 GCF_000687285.1 Phaethon lepturus
GCTGCCGCGGACACGGGCTGCCCGCACGCGCGCCGCTGCTGCGCTCGGCCCCGCGGTTGCAGCCGCAAAAGAAGTTGCGTCTGGTACAGAGTAGCGGCCTCGTCCCACCAGGAGGTTGGAGGATGGCTTGTCTTTTAAGGAGTAAAAAGTCCCCAAACGACAGCAAGCGCGTAACGACGGTTTAGCATCAGGTGTCACGTGCTGTTACATTGCGGAATGTAGTCTTGATCTTTTAAATCTGTACATTATTAATACAAAACACTGTAGGTGACAAGGAGTTTAGTGAATGTGGACTGAACAGCTATGTGAAATGCTGGGAGCGGCGAGGCGGTTATCAGAATTTAACTGTTTCGCCTGGTAAAGGTCTTAGTCATTAATGAGCAGCGTGGAACACGTGTAGTGTAACCAAAGAGCGTTACTGCGTTGAGACAAAGCACGTTAGATATACCGTGCTTCTTAAACACACGTGTTTTCAATTAAACTGCTTCCCATAGCTCTGCTCCCGTAAATGCTTAGCTTGAAGCGTGCAGCAGAAGTCATTGAGTTTTGGGTCGTTATTAAAGTTACACATGTTTGACCCACAAGCATGATGGGAGATTTTGCAAGATTGGTGCCTTTGTGATTGTGTGGCTGCTCTTTTTTTAAAAATCTGAGGAGTCCAATGTGCACCGTTAAAATGGCACGCATATGGTATAAATTGTTGTCATTCACAGGGTCTCGCTCAAGTTGAATAGAATAGCTCATTTCATTTATCTCTGATTACATCTATTACTTTTCAAAAAACTCTTTTTTAAATTTTGAATTGCCATCTTAGTTAATACTATTTTTTCATGTATGAACTACAGCTTCATTTAGGTATACTTTTAGCTCACCGGATGGTGGATATCTGTGTAGGTTCGCCATGTCTCTTGCTATTTTTGTGTTACTTGTGATTGTAGCAAAGTTCTGAAGGTTGGCTAGAATGTGAGTATGCTGGAGAAAATTGTATCAGCAGAAATGAGTTGTTTGGCTGGGGATGCCTGCAGGGATTCCAATTAGCGCTGACAGTTTCAGTGATGTGGATACTTCCTCCTGTGAAGCTGGCTAGATCACCAACTCATTTCACTTGAGTCCTGAAGAAAAACCCTCTGACTTTTCTCTCGTTCTCACTTGGTTTTTGTCATGCCTGTGATATCAGTCGCTTGTACGGGCTCTGCGCTGTGTTCCGGCTTGTTCTTGGCTGCTAACCAGGAGGTTGATAGGACACAGAAAGCGTTTGTGTTTTGGAAATTGGTCCATCTTTGCTACTCAATCTTGAGCAAGGCTACATGCCAAAGGGGCTGTCATTACTCAGAGGCAGTGACAAAATCTGTCGGGTCAGTCTAAGTATGCTTCTGGGATGTTCACCCACTCTGTCATGTAGCTCAAGCTTCAGCCCTTTGTTGGTGTCACAGCTCCCTCTGTCAGGATCAAGATGATGTTGTTAGAAAAGCGGTAGCTAACCTTGCCCCTGGCTACTGCTAGTCTCACCTTTGTCATGGTTTTTACTCTTACCTAGTCTGAATATAGAAGTCTGAGGTTGCCTGGAACAAAGCTTGTCACTCTGTCATGCCAGAGGTTTCTTTTCCAAAGCAATGCTTGCTAATCTGTTTAAAAAAACCTAAACCAACTTTAACTTATTTTGGGGTTTTTTTTCACCATCTTGTGAAAAAGTAAACTAGTAAAACTAGTCTTACTAAATAGTTTGGAGTGTTTTCCACTAGCCTGATATATTACTACTAGTAGTATGAAGTAGTAAGATGATAATCTCTAGGAAATATGTAGAACTAGATTCTGATATTCAGAGCCTGGGTAGATGGCAATTGTGGACAGTACAAATGGCATACTTTAGACGCTAGTGATTTTAAGTTCCTTTCTTTAAAGGAGCCTAAATTAAAAAATACACCTGTATTAGTTGTATTTTTTTCATCAGATAAAGGTTAATAATGACCTGACACCTTTAAAACTCTTTTAAGTTGCAGAAGGCTTACATTCTCATTTTGTAGAAGTTAAAATACATAGGTATTTGAAACACATGTAGAAAGTTATGTCTCTTTCCTTACTCACAATCCAAACTTCAGTAATGTGAGAAAAGATAATGAAAAGCATGGGATAGGAGAGGGAGAAAGATGGCTGGCAGAACTAGATGTTTTAACCTGAAATAAGGGAGATACAGAAGATTGCAAAATCTCCAGGGGAAAAAACCCGCAGAATTTACACAAGTGAGCTCTCGGGATGAATTAAGGAGTGGAGACAGTTACACTGAATTTTGTTGTGAATAAAAGTGTAAGTTCAGGTTCTTTCTTCAGTTTGTTTGCTTTGCTTTTAATATTCCTATAACCATAAATATTCCAGCAGCTATGGTTTTCTGGTATTGGAGCTTATGGTTATCAGATTTTGATTTATGTTCAAGTGGTATAAAGTTCTATTAATTCCTTTAATGTATTTTTCATTTTCTATCCCCCTAATTCTTGCTACCTGGTAGTTGAGATTGAAAATTGACCAGTAATTATTTCTGGCATTAGTCTCTTCTTCAACCCAGGCAATGATATCAAGGATAAGACAAGATTTTTAGATGCTTTAGTGTATAAAGTCTATCCTCCTTGTCCTTTATCTTTTTAGTGTAGTTTATTATGATTCATTTGTAATGGGCGCTTCATTATCTAAAGTAGTAAAAAACGCTTAAAAGCATTGCGGTCCTAATACATCTCTAGGAAGAAAACTGGATTAATTTTTCTTTTTTTGGCTGATGGAGCATTCTCAAAATAGTAGTAAGAAGACTGCTATAAGGAAATAAGGCAACATTCAGCAGCGTTTCTTCCTAGTTACGTGACAGCTCTTACTTTTTAGTTCATAAATGGGACTGTGTAGGAGATGTCCTGTTTCTGAATGAATTTTTATTCAGAGGAGCACAAGGGTTGTGTAACAGGCTGCAGGTTTGTTCATTTCTCTTCAACTAAAATTGAATTTTAAATACGATTCTGTTTGCTTCCTCTCAGTTCTGTCCTGGATAATCAACACAGCAGTGTGTCCAGGGCTGGTGTTCCATTGAAGTAAATGTTCCAGATGCAGCCAGACCTTTAGCATCTCCGTTTCGAGATAATCTTCCACATGTTCATAGAAGAAGAAGGGTTTTCTCACTCTGAGTTGCAGCTTGGTGAAGGTATGAGCTAACTTAGCTCACTCCACTTGGGATAGGGAGTAACTATCGATGTAACAGACTCACTCTTCACTATGTGGAGTATTTCTTAGTAGAACGTGTGGTGTGACCATAGGCTTGGCGCTGGTATAGATTTTCCTGTGTGGGGATAGCTTTCAGGGGCATTTGCAGTATGAACAACTCTTCGGCATCCATGGTTGGGTTTTTTGGCAAAGCTGCAGCTGAGCTCTAAGATCTATTGTAGTGATGTGGATGAATCACTACTATCACTATTGTCATTACCAGTGCAGCTACATGCCTTTTTTACTTTTTGACTGGACATATTTTGTTTATAAATTTCATTTTTATTATTTTTTTTAAATGTAGTTGGCAAAAAAAAAGTCCATAACTTGTTTGGTATTCTAACAGCAGTTGTCAGAAGCCTTGTCTGTGGCCTCTGCCCCATGTCTCAGGGGCTGCACTTAAGCCCAGGTCCTTTCCCGAGCTCTCCCTGGGGGTGTGCTGTACCTGGCTGTGCATCTTGCTGACCCTGACACTGCCTTGCTGACTTGGCTTCCTGCTTGACCTGAGACACACCTGACTGATCACTGCATATTTGTCTGGTGATCACTGGACTGTTGGATGAACCAGGTTTACATCATGGGACCTGCTCTGCTCTTCTTGCTCAGTGACAGTGAGGTCCCTGCCTGCCTTGCTGTCCCGCTTGACTCCTGTTTGACCTTACCCTGCGGAGCAGTGTGTCCTTGCTGCTCCTTGGCAGTTAAATTATGCAACTTCAGCAGCAGCATGTGTGCATTTGTATAAAATATTCTCTGTACCCTGACTACCTTGAGAGCTTAAATTGCTCTGCGTGGATGCTTGACAGAGAATTTAATCTTAAGAGAGCTGAAACCACTCATTTGAAATTGAAATATGTCTGAACAATATATATGTTTTTCATAATTTTGCAATATGTTGTCCAAAAGAAAAACAAACAGACAAACCCCACAACCCCAAATCAAAGAGAAATGCCAGGAAAAACTCCTACATTAGTTTAAGCAACAAGATGCTAAACAGAATTCCAAAATTTCAGGGCTTAACTTCATGAGCATGTTTTTTGGCACATGGTTCTCGATGAGCAAATTCCTTTAGTGATCCCACTGATCACCCAGCTCTGAGCTATATTCTTCAGTTAACCTTGCGTGGAAGGAGTGATGGTTATGTTCACATTTTCTGTAGCATTTCAGATTTCATCCCATTTAATTTATTGGGACACAATTTATTTTGTCTTCACAAAAGAATAATACTATTTTAAGTTTGTAACCAGTGAACAGTAAGTAAAATTTCCTAGACTGCCATACACGTTAATACTTTAACATAGAGCTAGCATTTAATTTGCGAAGAAGCCATTATTATTCCATTAATGCTTGGGGGAAGTGCATGAAAGATCCCATCTCTCTAATCCTCTGTTGTTTCAAGCTCCTTTGACCTTACTTCATCCATGGGCATTAGCTTTGTAATCCCCTGTTGTTAATTTTTTCTTATCAGAAGATTTACGAAGGGTGATGTTTGACATGCCTTCCAAATACCTAACAACAGTCACTTACACTTTAAGTATATTTGTCCTGTTTAAATTCAACATATAGAGTGCAGATACCAATTTTAGTGATACGTGTATTTTAAACCTTGAAGGTTTTCATGCTTGGTTTTCATGCCAAGGATCTTCTGTTTTAATTTTATCTGAGGCCTTAGTCCCTTACTAGCTGTATTGATTCTGTGTGGATAATCCCTAAGAATCAAGTAGCTTCTAGGTGATGTTTGGTCTTTTACACCTCTTATTACTTCTTTTATGAATTACAACTATGTTCATGGTTACACATCAAGATGGGCTTAAGTTGAAATTGTCATGTTGTCCAGCAGATGTGTTGTGTTAAACTGCAATGGGTTTCAGGCCATTAAGTCAAAAGAAAACGTACATTCTGTGTGCATTCGGGACAACTATTGAGTGTTTACAGGTTTGGAATGTTTATTTGTGGTAGAAAGGAATGTCTGGGTAAGATTTAGAGCACCATGTTGATGTTTATTCAGTCTGAATGTTTTGATACTATGTGCTTTCTACTCCAAGCAGTCATATTAAAAGTATCTTTGTGAGACTATTGGGACTTGAACACCAAAGCTGTTTAGATCTTCTGACTGTTTGTCATCTCAAACATTCAGTTTCTGCAAAAGAAATGTTTTGTTTTGTTTTGTTTTTTTAAGGTCTGTCTAAATTTCATCACAAATCTATTAATCTGACAGAAGTAGTAAATTATAGAACATATGGATAGGATCTTCCTCAGAGCTGGTTTATAACATTTCTAATTGCACATTGATTCTCTGGCTGACATGGCCATTATGTTACACTTTATTAGATTATCAAATAGTTCTATTTCAGTTTTTCCTAGCCTCTTCTTTTTTTTTTTGTTAGTCTCATAAGTGTAGTGTCCAAATTTGTAGATAGAATATCTTTAAACCTTCTTGGTATGTTTGAGTTTAGGTTTTAGAATGAAAGAGAGACTGAGACTTAGCCCACAGTAAATTTTCCTTTGACTTCAAGGTGTTTTGGTGGAAGTAGGGGACAAATTCTGTATTTTGAAGACAGTTTCCTTTTGATTCAATTAATAATATATAGTATTTACTAATACACAGTGTTTCAGGCATAAACTCTACTTTTGCTTTTCCTTTTTCTGATAAAAGAGACTGCAATAAATAGGATATTTGATTGCCTTAGATGATTAATCTTATGCATATAAAAAATGTTTACTTCTTTAAGTGGGAATTGCATATAAAAGTGTTAAGGAAGTGCCAGATTTGGGATAAGGGCAATTGGGGACTTTAGAGCAGAAGAGAGTTGAAATAGATAAGGAAGACTTTGTCTATGTGACAGCTTACCCCTCAGCACAGCTTGAGATTCGTCAGTCTTTTTTCCCCTGCTGCAAAAAAATGTTTGTGACGTCTCACAGCCTAGTCCGTTTCCCCTGTAATAACAGTGCACTTAGCAGATACCAGTTTATTGCTTTTTCCTAGCCCTAATGAGTCCTCTGTGGTATGAGTAGGCTTCAGTTTACTGATGATGCATGTAAGTGTTGATACATGATGTGCCATGGTGAGGTTTCTCTTTCTCCTTTTCTTTTTCTGGAAAATTAAAAATCATTTCCTGTCTTTCACATGTCTAAGCTTGCAGTCCAGGTAATGTTAGTTAAAAAGACTTTCTGAGCATAATGATACAAAGTAGTACAGCAGGCTGTGTTGGTGAGGCTACTGATTGTGGTGGGGGTTTTGTTGTTGTTGTTGTTCTTGTATGTGATGGGCTGCAGAGAAAAAAAACAGATTTTCCCCAAGAAATTCTGAGGAAAATTTCAAGAGAACTTCCCATCTTACAGTGGTACGGTAGCTGCCATCTCTTTAGCTAGGTTCATTCCTCATGATAATGCTTTTTGGCAATCAATAATCATTTGTTAAGACACACGGTTTATTATTTAATGATGTCTGTTGTGATTATTAATTTGTAGTAATTTATTTCATGTCTGGGCATGCTTGGTTTTTCTGTCTGCCACTCTCAGCAGGTGGATACTACACTGGGAAGTCCCTGATAACATGGTTATCACTTTACTCTCCTTTAATTGGTAATTTATATTGAGATCCACTCTGCCACGATCATTTAGCTCCTCTGATGCTTTCTTTACTTTTGTACTTTTGTTTTCTGGTTTGCTTTAACCTCTATTTTAAAAGCCAGATGAGAGTAAGGAACAGAGACGTGACAGACTGTCATCATTCTATCTGCAAAAAAGATAAAGTATATTAGGAGAGAATGTGGGCTGTCCACAGCTTAAGCCCATCAAAGTTATTTCTTTAGCAGGTTTATGTTTTATGAATGGGCAAACTACTGTACTTAAAAGTAGCCCATCATATACTTCATGAATTTTCAGAAATGACAGTAGAGAAATGTTCGTGCATGATTGTCGTATTTCTTGAAGGGTGTACAGTAGGACTGGGTACAATAATCAGTAGCTTTTCTCTCATGGTATGAAAATGGGAACAGATTTCTCCTGATTGCAGTTAGAGGCTTAGGACATTAAGATTTTTTTCTGGAAATTTACCTTCCCAAACTTGAAGTCACTAGACATTTTGCATTAAGATATTATAAGAGTGAGGTGTTAAGAGTTCAGTATGATCTTTGCAAAGCCTCCTCAGAACAACAATGTTCTCTCCAGCAAAACCCAAAATATTTTACTTGCAGTAACCCAAACAAATGACAAAACCCTGAGTTTTCAAAAACCATTTGCCAGTTTAAGGTAAAAGTGTTGGAAGTTGGAGCAACTTAAAAAACAAAAAGAAAAATACTAACTTGAATGCTTAATTTGCTGATGTAGACCAGAATGTAATAGCTATATTGACCTAAAGGCTTGCAAGACTTTTAACACTCTCAGAATCTCCTTTTTAAAAATAAATTGAAATGACCTAAAAATGCCAGGAGCAACCTAGCCTCTCACCCATTATTGTTTAATCATAATAATATAATACCTCTTCCCCCAGTACATTCAAGCAATGTATAATATTTGTCCACAATTGTAGAGACATGTTCAGTCAAGTACATGTTCTATATTGTCAGATTTTTAAAATCATGTCTGGCATTATCAGTTTTATCAATTACACTGGAGCAGAGAAGCCTACATTTTTAATGAATACAAGGATTTTATTTTCAAGTCTCATCTTACAGAAGTATGCATTTGATTTTTGAGTGAAAAGACAGTCATATAAGTCTAATGAAATCAGAAGTCTGAGAATACATTGGATTTCACAGATTGACAGCATCTTTTATAACTTGACATGGAGAAAAGAGTTGGGTTTAGAGGCAACTCCAACCTACAGTATTTGAAATTGCAATCAAACTATTTCGTCATGTATGATTTTCAAGGCTTGTTTTAACCAGGTAACATGCAAAAGTTGTTGTTAACTGAATGATTAAGTATTAAAGCCCTCTCCTCCTTCCTGCCACCCTTGGTCTAACAATGTAGGTAGGTCGGGAAATATTTTTTTCAGTTGCTGTATGAAGTTACAGTATTTATTAGTTTGCAATATCTGTGTACAATCCAATGAGTCTTTATAACCTGACTTCGATGCCAGGTTGGATGAGCTAGTTCATGTTACTTTACATTGAAACCTTTTCCTAGAAAACTAATGGTGAACATCACAGAAGAGTTTCTTTCAGATAAACCTGGATTTGGTAGAGCCATAAAGAACTAGTGAAGAACCTAAAGAAGAAAGGCACTGTTATCTGATAAAGATATTTTATTGCTTCTTGTAATTTTCAGTACGTTCTTCTATTTTGACAAGACTCTAACTTCGGCTCACGTAGAAGTTCATGATTTTGAGAGAGGACTTTCTGTTCCTTCTAAATACTAAGTCCCTCTATATGTCTTAACTTTGATGTGAAAAATTACTAATTATTTTACAAGATTGTGACACACCTTTTTATTTATTAGAAAATTTTCTAAGCTTTTTGGACAAAGTGTGTAACCCAGTCTTCATAGTATATAAGTATTATGAGTATTAAGGTTTTTTCCTGTTGTGGTTTGTGTTGTTTGGGTTGTGTGTTTTTTTTTTTTTAAATAAGAACAATTTATTTTATTATACAAATGTGGTTTGGATCTCACCAAAGGATCAAATATCTAACTTTGAATAGTTAATTTAAGATGTTATGTTTTCTCCTATATATTTAACTCTGCCTTTATTGAAGCATCTCAATCTTAACAGCTGTGCATAATGAGGCCCTGTCTGCCTTTTGATCACGGAGATTTGGAAAAAGGAATCTAGCGAGGAGGCTGACAGCAGACACTGTCCTTGATCTGCACTGCTGTTTTCCAAAAGGCATTTGAGTAATAGATTTTCATGCTTTTTCTTGGAGAAGTGACTTCCTCTCAAAAATGTTAATTTTGTCTTAAACTAGGAAGATTTTAGATATTGCACAAATCCTATCTGTATTATGGCTTGGACCTTGTGAACTTTAAGGAATGTTATTGGATGCATAGTAATTCTGATTTTATTAAATCCATTTCCTCAGATAGCTGAGGTGGCCTATGTTTTTTACATCTGTTGAAAGGTTAAACAGGTGTAGCACTAAGATTAGTCTGACATAAAATGATGAAAATCCTAACACCTAGGGACATTATGTAGATAAATTGTGACATTCTTTAAAATGCTTCTGCTATAGAAACCAACAGTTGAATTATGTTGATGTAATTCTTACTCAGAGTATGTTGGTAGAGAACTGATTTCATTAGCTGTATGGATCTAGAAATTTGCCTACAGGCAGACCTAAAGAAAGATATTTTAGAGACTCTCTAATTTAAAAAAAAAAAAAATTTAGTTGCTTATTGCTGCTTTTAAAGAGCATTTTTGCTATGGTTAAACTTCCCAGCAAGTCAGTTAATATTTTGCTAATGCTTTTTCCTGCCCGCCGCCAAACCCCCCCCCCCCCCCCCCCGAAAATTCTGAGCCATGGCATATCATGTATTCCCTGTGAGCAGAAACTTGGGCCAGCTAGTGTATTATGTTACCTAATGTAGTTTGAATTCAGAGTAAGGCAGTATAATAAATCCTTCTGTTTATCAGTTTTCAACCACAGATAGGCATGAAAAATAAGCAATTATAGATAGATACCTGTGATGAGGTTTCAGCAGTGGATTATGAAGATTGATTTTGGTGATAAGGAATGAATTTCAGTGCTGCAGCTTTTGTCAGTAATATTAAGTTAAAAGGAAGTAATTCCAGCTGGAGGGAATATCAGAGAAAAAGCAGACTTCAGGATGAGCTGCCCTAAGAAGGATTTTTGATGATACACGAATTGACTCTAATAGGGAATTAAGCAGCTAAAGTAGGAAAAATTTCCAGACTAGATTTTATAATTTTGGTTTTAATTTTTTATATGTATTGAAAAGAGAGTTGTAGAGAAGGCTTAGTTTTGATATTGCAGAGGGCAAATAAGTGGTGTTTGCAAATATGTGGGAAAAACAATCTGCTCACAGAATCTCTTTTAATTAGTTTCTGTTAGTGAAGAAAAATAATAAAAAATAGGAAAAATACTTTCTGATCAAATTAAAGGTGGTTTTACCCTCTTGGAGTATTATTTTCTATATGACTTTTAAAAATACTGCTTTTAAATGTAAGATGTTCCAGTGTTATGTTACTATTGTGTTTTTGTGCAGCAAGAGCCATCTTGAGTTTTACCTCTTTTTGCTCAGTGTCTGTGAGAAAGCGATTTAAATTTTTCTGTTGTCTGAAGCTAGGGAGAAAAATCTGTCAAATGCAAAATCTTCTTGTGTGACAACAATGTAATTAGCAGAACTGGTTTTTTACTAGGATTTTTTTGAATGGATGACACCCTGGCTTGAAAGTCAAGTATCTAGTGTTTAATATTGAGGAAATTCTAATTGATAGTGTGTTACAAAACAGTTTGAAAATTGTTTTAGGGATAATTAAGCCTGTGTCAGATTCCTAATCTGAGTAGTGGACTGACTTACACTGCTGAATATAGTTGCAGGGCCTGGTATTTGGAATAGATCATTTAAGTAGAACCTGGCTGTGTGTTTGTAGGACTTAACCCAAATCCACAGAGGATTACCAGTTTTAAGCTGGTTTTGCTCAGATTTTGAGTGGAATTGTAGCATGTTATTTCACCCGTAATGTAGCTATATTACTGCACAGGTACTACTTATATACTACTAATAAACTACTATTAGTCATAATAGATGAATGCAGATACATCATAATGTACTACTACTATTAATATACTGATGTACATGTATAATTAATATATCTGCAAGATACGTATGTCGGGGTGTTTTGATGGAAGGAGGCATTGAGATACCTTAACTATCAAGAGATGTATGTTTCTAAAATTTCCTTCCTTCTACTGTCTTGAAGCACAAATCATTTTCATAAATAGGAGAGAAAATGAGTTTTATATACCTTACTAAAAATTAGTTAAAGATCTGGTTTAAGCTCCATTCTGTAGGAAAAAACTGTTTTGTAGGAAAGCAGCTATGTCAGTTACAAAATATGAGAGACTTCATTGCTGTAATGTGTATGTAATGATAATTACAACAAATGAAAAACTTCTAAATATTTGCTGCACTCATTAGAATGTCAAAGTTATGCTTTAAAAATCACATTCATAAACATATACTTTGAAATTCTTAATGTGTTGTCCTATTAGATATACATATATTACATGTTATTGTCCATGTCAGTCCCTTCATCACACTCGCTGTCCTCTGGCAAGTCCTTGTCCAGTTGTGCTTCATTGGACGCCCTGATGTTGTTTCTACAAGTTGTCAGGTCACATTTGTAGGTCTCTCTGCAGAGACGTACAGTCCTACTGGGTGTTTCTGTGGTAGTTTTTGCTTTGCTATACGGTAGGCAGTCAAGGAAAAACACTACAGTCGTTTTCCTCCAGACTGCCTTTATCTGAATGCAAAATCATGATGATTTATTTAGTATTTTTGCTTGTGAATCAGATTGCCTATGGTTGATGGAAGAAGATAACATACTAGTAAGATCTGTAAGGTGATATGCAGTGTTTACATATTATGGTCAAGAAAGACACTTATGCCTGTGTCTTCGGTTATGTGTATTACAGTTCCATACCCGAAGAAAATTCTTAAGAGTGTTCAGATTTCAGAGGTAACCAACATATTGCTGAAAGCTTTGATCTTGCCAGGGTGGCAAATGACTTTAAGGTCTCTAACAATTAAAACACAAGTACCTGGAGAAACATGTCCAAGTCGGTTTAGTTTTTCATTAATAAAGTTTGCCAGGGCATGTGAGGATTAATCTCAGTCCTGGTGCAGTTTTCCACAGTTCCCTTAAGGAGGTATTTCTCAGTTATAGTTATGAACTAAGTACCAGCATATTGATGTTCCACGAACTGACAATCAGTAAGTGGCAAGAGTGGAATTTGTATCCAGGTTTATCACTTCTTGTTCAATAAAAATCAGTTATTCTTCACTTATGACTTATTTTTGGATAGAGGAATACATGCATGTTAAAGAACTCTAGCAGGATGTGAAACAGAATGAGTGCACAGGTTGATTAGGATATTGATTTCCAGGCTTGAGAGAGGCAAAATTCAGTAACCTTTCTACTCCTGGCAGGGTTACCAACGTGGCACTCAAATCCTTAATAGATCTTGCTATTATAGAGGCAGATTTTCAGAGGTTCTTAACTCAGCTTCTAATTTAATGCTTGCTATTTTAAGTCTGCAGTATGCCCAGGCAAACTAAGCTCATAGCGGGTATTTACAAACTTGTGACAGCTTCCACAAGACCTGTTCTTTTGTGAAGAGACGAGCGATTTTGACGCTAACTTCTCCCTTTTGCACTTACTCTTTTTGGACAACCTTTTAATTAAAATCTTTGGAGCGTTCAAGGGGGCACTGATCTCATTTGTCACTTCTCATTTAGAACTCCCCCTGTTGTGGGTCGCCGTGGTGTGTTTCAAGCTCAGACTCAGGTTAGCATCTGACAAGTTTCCTCCTCTGCAGTTTCTTCATGTGTCTTGGCCTGGCTGCCCTGGGACTTTTGGAACGCACATTCTGACATGAAACACATCTCTTTGAAACACATCTGGTTCTATTTAGTATGGTAGTGGGAAATAATATCCATGTTGCTACTCTTTACGTCATGATTTTTGGACTTTTTTTGGATGGTCCTTCTGGCTGCTTTTGTGCTGTGCCATTTAGCAGCACCTGCAAGCAGAGGAGAAAGCACACAGCTGCTTTTGCAGAGTCTGTCTAAACGTTGAAGAGGATTCCACCTGCGTGACTGCGAGGACTGTGCAGTAGCAGAGTGGGCTACAGTAGTCTCACCTCTGTCAGTCTTTTTTTGTAATGAAGCAATTTGAGTTTCTCTTCGGAAACTTTGCCTTCACATGCGATGTTACATAGACCATTTGGCTAGAGAAGCTGAATTGAGCAGCCTTACAGAAGGCCTCCTAACACTTCTGACTGCAGAAGCGTAATATGTAACGCACACAATTCATCTTAGAGTCATGAAAACTTTGTAAGACTTGGATGTACATGGTAACTGAGAATTTTTCCACGAAAATGTAAAAATGTGTGTTGTATATGTTCATGTTCTATGATGGTGCAAGGTATGATTCTATGATGATATTACTTCTGTGTTTTACTGTTTGACAAGTTAGAAGTTTGGTTTTGCTGGTTTTTTATATGTGCTATCTTAAGCTAATACTATATTCTCTGGAACATTTGATTCTGCGTACAGGATACAATTACAAAGAAATTCATTTGGATTTAACAAGTTACTGTCAATATGCTTTCTGTTGCTCTTTAGAGAAAGAAAAAAAGTGATGTATTTGCAGTTACAATTCTAAAATTCAGATGAATTAATACAGTTTTACAAGTTTAACTAAGAAGAAATGCTATTATCTTGGGTGAATGCTGATTTTTCTATTAAGATACTTTTCTGAATAAGAACAGAAAGAACTCAAAGGTTATGATGGATTAAGTCTCAGGAATTTAAACTAAGGAACTTAGATTTGACTGTGTTAATCACAGCACCGAGGAGTTTTCTTTACGACAATCCACTTACTGGTTGTTTATAGATTGCAGATTATGATATGGTGTACTAAATATGCCACTTGCCATCAGACAGAGGTTCCTAATTATGAAAAGCTGAAGCTTGCAAGAGACTTGTGTGAAAGTTATGTTAGTACTGCTGTGGGAGTGAAGGGATAACATCAGCAAATGCACACATTAGACAAAAGTAACGTCTTTTAGTTGGAACAGGGGTGTTTTTTGGAGAGGGATGTAATGCTGCAATTGAGGAAGTGGAGAGAGGGAGAGAGTAGAGCTGTATAGCCAAAGTCGTACACCTTCCTGGGAGAATATTCCTCCATAGCAAGATAACGCTGTTTACAAGATTAGACGTTTTGGCAACACTTTATATTTAGGGTCTTAAATACTAAGTTCTTCGATTATTAATTAGATTTAAATTAAAACTGATAATTTTGGATGTTCCTCTTTGTATGTTGTTTCGGTTCCCGTAAAGCTATTTTGAAAATAAATGCGTGTGTGTGTATAGGTATGTTCTCATGTATGTGTAAATAATAAATACACACTGAAATACACTATTAGCTTTAAAAATCCCGACTTTACATCCATTATTAAACTTGTGGATAAATAGTGTCATAAATGTGGACGGCTGTTTTTACCTGGACCACGTTCCCTTTCACTTCCCCAGGCTTGTTAGCTGGGGCATAGTGCCATGTCAGTGCAGTTGCACTGCTTTTGGAGTCTGACGGGGTGTGCAGGCACCACTTCTCCGGAGCCTGAGGCATTAAATATGGGCTGCAGGAACACTCAAGTTGGCTTCTGTAGCAAAACTTTTTGCAAGCTCAGTGCCTGTCCCCTTGAAGCCAAGCTGGCCAAAAGGCCCAAGTTGTATTTATAGTGTGCTCCCTGGTGTTAATGATAAATGTTACCAGTTACTAAAAAATACACACTTTGTCACAGTCTTGTGTCACCCCAGCTAAGTTGCCTCAAAATCTGAGCTAGCTGTGTGTAATGGAAGTAAGCATTTTTTCACTTGAAAGCATATATGAATTTATTAAGAAGAAAAAGACTTTCTGTCTTCTGTATCACTTTGCTTTCTTTGGAACGTGAAGATTCTAATCCTATCCTTTGGTCTTGTGTTCAGAAACAACATTCACCCAGGATATTCTCCCACTCTTGCCTCCTTTAACTGTAATCTCCAACATTCCTGGAGATTTCAGAGCAGCTTCTTCAGTCTGACGTACCTCCTTTCTGCCAGCCTTCCAGCAATACCTGCCTGATATTTATTACTTGTTTAGGAGCTCTACTGTCTTCACTGATTGATTTAATAATGGCAGAGGTATAACAAATACTTTTCCCTCGGTTTTTAAGGATCTTCTGTTGTCAATTTTTGGAGAATTGAATAGTTTCATTCCGTGGTGGTTTGTTTTTGGGGTTTTGCTTGGTTGTTTTTTAATGGCATTTAATCTTTAATAGAAGTGAAAAACATATTAGGATTTCAGTGAACTTTCTAACCAGACAATCACTAGTTAAGGTGGATTAGTTAGAATTTTTTGGCAATCAGTACTTAATTTTCAAAATTCGGAGTTGCTCTAATTATTGCATAAACAAAATATTTCTTGATACTTCTTTTTTTCTTCAGGAAAAAAATATTTCTGAAAATGTGTTTAAATTTTGGAAATCTAAGAATGTGTAATCTTTCCTAAAAAGAGATATTAGTAGAATGTAACATGGGTGGCCCCAATCTTGCAGTTCAGCAGTGCTTGTGCTGGCTATTTCTTTCCCTCAGTTGTGTCTGGATATTGTTGATTGCAGAAGAGCCTTAAAACCCACATTTTTCTGGATTACATGCCAGCAATATTGCAGACAATACACACTCAGGAATTGATACATGTTTCTGTTATTCTGAGTGCCATTAAGAAGCTGTTTTAAGTATTTCTTCATTTTTCTGTGACCGTTAGGAAAGGATTGGTACTTGGTGCACTTGTCGCTTACTGTGACAGACGTGAACGACAACGTCCCTGAATGGGCCATGAAGCCCTTCCCGTTCTTGGCTGTGGTTTCCCCTGAAGCTGCGGGAGGTACTGAAGTATACAAGCTGCTTGCTGTGGATGCAGACGAAGGGATCCATGGGGCTGTAGAATATTTTCTCTTGGAAGGTAAATTTTAACCCTCCCATTCCCTGTGTATTAAGCTTTACTATTGTGACTTTTTTGTCTTCTACCCTCAGTTTCGTTAGTGAAAGATCTTCCCTTCCTCCCGCAAAAGGTTCATAAGCCTTCAGCTCTCTGTGTGAGAAAAATCAACTTTTTATTGAGCGTATGGACAGATTTGCCAGATTTGAAGTGTGTTCTCCCTGCAAAGCTGGGTTCCTGTCCAGATTGTCCCCAGGGGATAATGGGGGCTGGAGCAGTCAGTACTCCTCAGGGCTTTGGCAAGGGGGTGGCAATGGCAGCAGTGGTCAGCACCTCTCTGCTGGACTGCCTGTTTATGAGATAGGGCAGTATGTGGGGCAGAGTTTGTTGGGTGAGAGGGTTACTGTTCCTTTCGCCTTGCGGGAGTTGGGCTTCTGGTTCATTTCTAACAAATATTTAAGGGTGTGCATTGTGCCTTAGCTTTGCAAAGCTAGTAGAGACTTGCTAATAATTTTGTTTGTAAGGCTCTTAAAAGCAACTTCAGTAATAGTTCAAAACTGTCTAAGCAAAAGAGGAGTGGAAGTACCACTCCAAAGGTGAATTTGTTCCTCTTGGCCAGGACTCTAGCAGGTTGTTGTCTGGTAAAGGATATTTAGAGTCAAACAAAGGCAAAGAATTGGAGGATAAAGAAGAGTGATAATTGTCCAGAGAAGTAAAATGCAACATAGAAATGTAATCATGAATGTAGTTACCAATTTTTAAGCTGTAAATAAACTTGAATTTTTGTATGCATGCTGATTTTAAGCCAAAACCAACTCAGGAATTGATATTGTATTCTCATCTTAATTTTAATCAAGTAAAAATGTTCTTGCTGAATCTGTTTGTGGATCTGTTCTTTTTAGGTGGTGAAGACCGATTTGAAGTTGAGAAGGACACTGGCTGGATTAAAACGACAGGTTTGCCATTGGTGAGGGACAAGGAATATTTACTGACTGTACTGGCAGCAGATAAACTTGGAAGCAGAGGATCTCCAGCCTCTGTTTCTGTAATTGCTGGATTTCGACCACCACAGTTCACCAACATATCATACTTTGCTTATGTTCCTGAAAGTATGCCACAAGGAAAATCGTAAGTAACAGTTAAAAATGATGCAGTGAGATTGTGTTCCTAGTTTAACTTCTGTTTGATCTCCCCAAAGCCTCAGTATTGTTTGTGAATAATAAACAGATAGTGCAATTTAGAGATCTTAATAGAAGTGATCAAGATACAGTTGGATTTTTTTTTTTAGTCACCCTTTTATACAGAAAAGTGATATTGAATAATTACGGTTTCTTGCTTTTTTAAACAATATGGAAAGTATTAGCAGACATTGATTATGTCTTAATTTTCAAACAAAATGCATAATACAAATTAGAACTGTTACATCATGGAAAAAAGACATCCTGGTGTGAAAGAATATATTAATTTTATGTGTCAAATTTGGAGAAGTGCCTTCTTCATCAGATGAAAATCAGGAAAAACAAAAGACTGTTTTTGCTGTCTTCATCAGTCATGGTGCTAAACTGAGCAAAAATGAAGATGCCACAAAACTTATCACTTTATTTTTCCATCCTTTGTTTAACCATGTGCATCTAAATATCACAGAAAATGTTAGTAATGTAGGTCCACATGAATACTGGCTTTCGTGTGTCCCAAACTGTTTTGTTCTTACAGAAAACATTTCCAGTTCAATTGAGAGTACTTTTGTCAGTAAATGTCTTCCTTGTGTGGCCATTCAACTGTAACTCATATTATCTGTGGTGTTGTATTTTACTGTTCAATCTACAACATTCAGTTTTACAGTGTCTCAATAACCAAGGTGTGTTAATCTTAAAAAAAATTAACAACTGTTAATAGCGGATAACGAGTTTTTTCTTTAAAACTGCAATAAACTTAAATGGCGCAGGCATAAAACAAATGTAAGAACTGTGAAACGCTACAATACCTAACAGGTACCTGCTGTCTTGGGTTCAGTGTTGCTTAAGATTAAAAATAAGGAAATTCTTCATAACTATTTTTTGTCACTATTTAAAAATAAGTTTGCACACCTAAGAAGATAGTAGATTAGTCAGTTTGTCAAATTACTTCATAATAACCAAAAGGAATGAAGTATTTAATGCAGTTATTATGTCAGCAGAGGTTTGAGTATCGACAGCGCCCCCAGTGAAAGTGGTTTCCTGTTACGTGTTGACCAGAAATAGTCATGAAAATCTGTGTAGAATCCTAAAGTTCTGATATTTAAATTGGACCAATTACCCAAGTATGCAGAAAAACAGAATTGCTGTTATGCACTGGATCTCTAGGTTTGGGCGTTCACAAATGTAGGCTGATTTAAGACTGCTGCGGACCAGAGGAGCGTTACCACATCTTTCTCTTCCTTTGGTCTGTCGCTAGCGCTAATGTACTAGCTGCATGGGCAGGCTGATATGATGAAAGACAAAGCCAAAAAAAGAAAAAAGTTTTCAGTTGGATTGTTAAACGTGCTCACAGTGTGGCCTTGTGATTTTTTTTAGTGCTGACAGGAGAGGAGCGGTGGCATGAGCATGCAGCCAGGATAGGGAGCTAAAAGGAGGGCAAATTAATTCCTTTTGGCAGGAACATAGTCTTGGCACTGGCTGAAACTGAGTGTGAGACCACATCATAGGAAAATACGAAAAAAGACTAAAGTGAGATAATGACCTACAGCAACCTTTCCCACTATTTCAGTGTTGCACCTGAGGGAAGTGAGAAGACAGCAGCATGGAATGTATAGATGTGGCACTTTGGGATATGGTTTAGTGGTGGACTTGGCAGTGTTAGGTTTACAGTTGGACTTGATGATCTTAAAGGCCTTTACCAACCTAAAAGATTCTATGATTCTATTGTGTGATTCTATACATACAAAGGGGGAAAAAAGGCGTTCAAAGTGATTTTTTTTCTTTTTGACTGTAGTTGTCACTGGATCATACATGTTGGTGGGTACATACATATTCTTCTGAGAGGTGGAATTCTTTTTCCTAAGAAACCTATGCGATAAGGCAACAAACACTTGAAGAATTAGCATTCTGTTTTAAACCCTTTGAAAATATTTATTTTTTAACTTCTTTTACTTCATACTGCAAGTGTTTTTCCCACTTGAAGACTTTAAACACATTGGACGTCAGTGGAAAAAAGATAGTGCCAGACAAGAGCTAAAAACATATGTCCTGTATAACCTGTAACATGCATGCTGTTAGTAACTGGCTTTTATCCTTTTGCAGTTATCTGTTGGAACTTCAGGATGGTGTCACTGGAGCAGCAAACTTATGATGCTGTTATTAAAATTAATCTTTTGCATCTTGCTGTATATTTTAGTTTCCTGGCTGAAAAACATCACTTCTAAAACATAAAAGAAAGTTAGTGTAGGCAAATTCAGTTGCAGCAAAAATGAAATTCTCTGTTCCTGTGTTCTTAATCCTTACTGTTTTTCAGTTACAAGAATCACATCTGTATCTGTTTAACCTCAAGATGATAGAACTACTGTATATCAGAATGTTTGAGTTTTGTGTTTAGGTACAGCTATCACTGACTTCAGTGAGTATTGCTCTGATCAGATGATCAGACCTACGGGATTGGACCATCATTTCTGATGTGTGTAATTTTTGTCATACCTTTCAGTACGTTGGATTACTTGCTTAAGAGTCCTCTTTTTTTTAAATGCAGCTTTCTTACAGTCACTGCTCTATCATATCAAAACAAATCTCTGAGCTACAGTTTGCTAACAAATCCTGGTGGTCTATTCAGTATTGATTGGGCAACAGGAGATATCAGTTTAACTCGGAGCGTGGATTATGAGAGTGACCAACACCAGTATCGTCTTTTGGTCAGAGCAGAGGAAAATGAGGAACAGTTCAGTAGTGCAGCGGAGGTAGGTGTTCTCTTCTGGCAGCATATGTATTTCCATTTTCCTTCAGCCTTTCCAGGTTTCTGTACAGATTCACTAGGGGCTCCCATTTCCCCAGCTCATGCTGTCTACTCTACTGGTGATTTGAAAAGTCTTTCTATCTATGGGTAGATGTTGAGGGCTGGCTTAGGTACTCTTAGAGTTTGCTCTTGCTGATGCTGAAAAAGCTATTTCTGAGGGATCAGTATGCCATCCCATCATAGGTCCTAGGCCTTATCTGGGAAAATACAGAAACAGATGCGTCCAAGCCAAACATGAGGTTTTGCCTTACTCTAAATCTTCATAAAGTATGATGTATATTTGAGATTATTCCAATTTAAAACGAAGGTAGAATAGAAAATTATTTGTTTCATATCGAGAACATGAAGTGAACTTGTAAAGAGACAAAGTAATAAAAACTCACAGATACTAAACGATGATGGTTCACGGTGTTTTAGAAAGCTGTTTGACAGCAAAAATATTTCTAAATATAGTTGTTTGAATTCAAGGATTCACTGAGCTAAGAAATGCATGCAATATAACAGTTTGTTCCTGCTGCAGGAAATAAGATGTACACTGTAGAGGGAAGAGGAGGCAGAACTATTAGGAATAAGTGAGGGGACACAGAGGGACAGTATGTCAATGTAACAAACAGTGGCTGTAACACACCAGAGGCTGATAATTTCTGTTGACACTTTGACGTACTACAGGATGGAGAGTAGTAGAATGTGACTTGAAAGAGGATTATGAGATGATTTTACAAATACGTTTAGCCTGAATGTAGTTTAACTTGTACCTGCTTTGCACTGATACAGCTTCAGTAGTTATGAGAGAGCAACTCCCAGTTCATGTGAACCTATGTAATGGAAGATGGAGTATGTGTCTATGTGTTGCACTGTGATGCAGAATACCTCAACTAACTTCAGACAGTCTGAACTGTATGAACAGTATGAACCACCATAAAGGACTATTTAACACACTCCCTACTGTTTGGATTGTAAACAGTGCAACTGTGGACTCATATTTGACATGAGAATAAGAAAACATTTTAAAAGATGTTAGAAGCAGCATTGCATTTCTTACTTGTTTCACCATAATCAGTTCCATTTATGTCTGATTAACACTGCTGTAATTAAATTCAGAACTTGGTATTGGAGATTTATACTGCTAAAATGTAATATGCTTGGCAGTAGAGTTTTTAGTGTTACAAATAGCAGAAGTGTTGGAAGATAATGGAAAAAGGATGCTTGGAAAGCAGATGGTCCATTTTCCTTTAAGTTAGTGATAGGAAATAATAAATGGAGATGAAGAGTGAGTGGAAAATGTTGGTGTAGCGGACTTGGCAATTCCTAGTATTTTGTAATCTAGAATTTCAGTGGTTCTCAGCAGGAAAAGAGCAATCTAAGAAAAATGGCTTATCCTATGTGCTATAGCTTCTGAAAACTTCAGGATGTTTTTGGGAAATTCTTCTATCTGATATTTCTAAGGCAATAAAGTCATTGCCTTGATTCACTTTGCTGTTTAACATTCCCCTCTTTTCCATTCAGGTTTTGGTTGTAATCACAGATGTGAATGATTGTGCCCCCGAATTTCATCAGTCGATTTACAGCAAAGTTGGTGTTCCTGAAACAGTTACTATGACAACTGCACTTCTACAAGGTTAGTACTTCTGAAACTATTTGTTACATTCAGTATGATTATTTTTTTTTCCTTGCACTAATTAGAATTCAGTTCAGAAGGCAATTACCTGCCCCAGCATGGGTAGTTGCAACTCTCTGAAGTCAAATGGCACCTTGTAGAATTGGGTCATAATTATTTACTACTGCCACAGCCCAGACGATTTTGGTGGACAGGAGACAAAGGAAACAAATCTTTGGAGAATTTTGAAGTAACAGGACTTCAGTTGTGGTTGGTATTATAGCAGCAGGTTTATAGTAGCAATCTTGCAACATTTCTTTTTGTGAAGGAAGAGGGTGATGTTGGATGAGAAATTATGGACATGTCAGCTTACCTTCTCAGCCCATCTTTGAGAGTCCTTTGTGGGCTTGCTGTAGGGAATATTGCTTTTTGGTATTAAAAGCCTCTTGCATGCTTTAACTGTTGTATGTGAGATTTTGTTTGGATGCTTGAGAAAAAGACTTTGCTTCTTCCCAGTGTAACAAATAACTTAAGCTTTAAATGATGATGCTCCCTAAGTTATATAAATTTTGCTTATGTAAACCGTGCAGATGTTATATTGAAAATGTTTATAAAGAAATGAGCAGGTCCTGGCAATAAAACAAATTTATGTCAACTAGACAATTGTAGTCAGTTACTATTCTGGTAATTGCGCTTTTAGCATAGGTTTTTGTAGGTTATGGGTAGGATGTGACAAACACGTTAATTTAACTTGAATCAGTTCAGTAATATATGTAACTGTTTCCTCTTTAATCACACAGGTTGTAGTCTGTCCAAGTAATCTTAAGTCAGCAGATGGGCATGTGTATATATGTCTTTGTGTGGGAATATGTTCTTGGTAGTACAGGGCTCTTTAAAACCAGCAGACAAAGGCAAGATCTAGTGGCTGAATTAAATCAGGGACTTAACTTTTTTTTTTTTTTAAAAACTTATTTTGAAGTAAGGGTTAGTTCAATAAAAAGTACAGAGGATAGTACAGTTTATAAACTATCTCAAGCATCACATGCCAAGGCAAATGCTATTACAGTTTTATACTATACACTAATTCTCTTGTTAAAGTACTTAACATTCCAATTCACAAACTTTGATCTACACAATGTCTTTCTCTTCTCTCTTAATAGTGACAGCCACTGACTGCGATTCAAAAGAGAATGCTGAAATACTATATTATACTTTGAGTCAAGACTTTAGTATTACTTCTCATGGTACTATTTTTCCAGCAACACAGTTGGACTATGAACAACCTAACCATCTTTATGAGTTCATAATTATGGCTGTAGATAAAGGGGAAGAGCCGAAGACTGGGACAGCAACTGTTAGGATCCATGTTTCAAATGTCAATGATGAAGCACCTGAGTTTTCCCAGAAAATGTAAATACATAATTCTTAAAACTCTGTTATTTTTGTCTCTTACTGTTGCTTTTTTTCTTTTGGTTGGAAGGCTGATCATTACAGGATGGTAACTGGCTTTAGTTCAATCAAATCTGAGAGTTACTGACAAACGTGGGATGATCTTTTGACTCTGAGACTCTGTTACTACCAGTAAAAAAAAAAAAAAAGCTCTAAATTCGGTTCTTCATTTTAAGGTTTAGGCATGCTTTCAATGTATGGTAAGACTTCTGTGTCTAGCTAGATAGGGGTAGTATATAGTCAGTCTGTTTTGATGGATCTTGCACTTACGTTTTTTCCAGTATGTACTGAAAGAGGTGGTGCTGTAATTTCAGATTATACATTTCAAGAGGACCCATCAATCACCAAAGGAAATCAAGCAGAAAAAGCAGGCAGCTCAGTCTTGTCCTCAGCCCTCATCCAGAGTGCATCGTGGAATTTTGCCTTTTAATTAGGCGCTTTAAGCTTAGATGGAGCCAACAGTCCGCATCCCTGGTTAAAGAAAAATGCTTAGATGACAGAATCCTAAGTGACCACTGAATTATAAAAAAACACAAGATAAATGTCAATAAGTGAAGTTCACTTAATTTCACTTAGTCCCATGTCCGACAAACTGTACTTTTTTTTTCAATTTTAAAGCATCAATAAGCATTTTTCTTCTATAGCTGAGGCTTAGAAGTGTCTGAAGAAATGTCAGAAGTACTATATCCTTGCATTAGTGTTAGAGGCTTAGTAATGGAATTCCCAGTCAACTTCTGCATCAGCCTTCTACTCTTAAAAGTAGAAATTGCTCAGAATAAAACCTAGGCAGAGATTTCGGTGATGCTAAGCTTGTGGTTTAGCTAAACAAAAACATCAGTCCTTATTTTATGTAAAGGTAACCTCTGGCTTCAAAATCTTGTGCCTTCCTTTCTTTCCTAAACATTGCTTAGGAGATACGGCTTGGAAAACTTGATCTTTTGTAAATTTTTATTAGATCTCTATGCATTTTCAAATACTAAACGAGATTAAGTTTCTCACTCTTCAGGTGAGAAAAGTCTCTTCATTTAATATTCAAGCGTCATTGAATATTTATCGTTCGTATTTTTTAAATCAGAAACGAGTGATCATATCAAAGTAAACATATCTTACAAATTGGAAGCAGAAAACAGTTTAAAAAACCCCAACCCCACCAAGTCTTCTATTTAAGGTTACTGAATAATATTAAAATGAACAGTATTTTATATTACCAAACATTCACAAAAAGCTTTTCTGTTCCCTATGTAATATCAGGGAAACTGCTATTGTATACATGTGTAGACTGGTATTGGAATTAAATTCAACTCCTGGAATTCAAATTATCTCAAGTTTTTGCTTAACCAGGTTAACGAGGCTTTGATTTTGCTTTATCTTTCCAGTTATGAAAAAAGTCTTGAACCCAAAGGTGAATTTCAGACAGAACTTAGTTGAAGTTTTTTGTAAAATAGATTCATCATGAACACACATAAATTAGGTCCTGCTGAGGGACTAGTTTGCAATTAATGTTGTGCTCTGTGGCAGGCTGATACAAATCAAGATGATGACGTTGTCTTTCTAGCCCTTTGTTTAAATAGATTTACAGTCCAGTATAAACTTATGATTCCTTGCCACGAGCATTCTTTCATCACAGTTATTCTGTATCTCAGTTACGAAATGCTTGAGGCTAGCACTCTGTTTCATTTTGTCAGTTTTTACTTTCTCCTTTTTAAGAGACCTCTTGTGATGACTTGAACACTTCTGTCCCTATATTTCTTGTTCAAAATTATCAGGAGTACTGTTCATTTGCTTTCCAGATGCAGAGTTGAGACAGTGTCCTGAGGGTTGTGGCTGAGCTAAATCAGAATAATTTATTTCTGTTACTTCACTGCATATTAAATTGAGGGAAGAAAAAAAGCTGTCTCTACAAAGGTTTTGATGAAAGCCCACATGCCTAGATAGCAAAAGCTAAGGGAGAGGTTTTCTGTGCATCCATTTTCTTTTTCTTTGAATTTTTTCCTATTCTCAGCATATGAAGAGTGGGTCCATAAGCACTCTGAACCCAGTGGTACATACGTATTTTATCTATATTGTTGGATAGAGACAGCTGTAGTTCATTCTTATGCCTGAGCTTTGGGATATCTATTGTGGACAGGTCTATAGTAATGCTTAGTCTGGCCTATGCTCAATTCAGTCAGATAAAATAATAAATATTTGGGACTTGGCTAAAGCAGGGGGCTTTTCTACTCCAGAGAGCGTTAAGCTTAGGCTGATAATGCCTCTTAAGAGCTTAGAATGTCAGTGATGTGTCTGGACTTGTGAAGAGATTTTTGTAAAACTGACATTATGCACGTATCCTCCAGATCGGATTCTCATCTTAGTCACTCTGGTGCAAAGGCCACACTGAAAACATTTTGACAGCTTGTGTCAGAAACTGTGCTATAACAAGCAATGCTTTAACTTTGCAAATGTTTGCTTTGGTTCTGTGAATCACACAACTCATTTTTTTTTAATTTTTAAAAAAGTGAATTCTGCATTTAACCCACATCTTGTTGGCGAAGCTAAGCTTTGGAGCTTCAATACTGCTGAAAGTTTGCAATGGAAATCCATGGGAGGTAACAACGGATAGATCATCAATGCTATCATTTCATCTTATCAGTGTAATTGTGTTAATAAATTACAAATCTCTGCAGCATCCTTTGTACAGGTAGTCAGTGGGCATTATGAAGCATAGTTCTGCATATATGATTTCCTGTCTAAATTCATAAATGTGTTATCCTAATTTCTTTTAACAGCTACAGGAGTTTTGTTTCTGAAGATGCAGGCCCAAACACACTGATTGCTACAGTTAATGCTGTTGACCCTGATGGAGATGGTGTGACATATGATATTCTGTCTGGGAATCAAAAAGGAAACTTTGTTATTGACCCTAAGAAAGGTAATAATACGTTACCTTTTGCTGCAGCAATCATTATATTGATTCTCATGTGATGCAGCTTGAATTAGTTCTTCATTAAGTAGAAATTAGAAAAACTGAATAGCATCTGCTATTTTTGAAGCTAATACTAACCTAACTTTAAAAAGTGCAGGAAAAAGATGCAGTTGTTCTAGACTCTCTTATAATGTCAAAAAACTGTATAATTTTCCTAAAAGCTTTGTACAACTGACATATCTTACTTTTTTTTTTCAGTTTCAGTCAGTAACTTAGTAGAGAGAGTTAGTATAGATAACAGGTAACTAATAGACAGTAACTTAGTATAGAATGTTATTGTTGATAACAGTGACATTCCAAAATATCAGACAAGGATTTGAATAACATTTAGTGTAGGAGACTAGCTTCGAAGTTGCAGCAAGAAAAGGCTACTCGGCCGGGTCAGGTGAAATAGGAGTCAAGGGTGATGGCAAGGCAGGCAGGAGCAGCGACCTCACAGCCACAGAGCACCATCCTGAGCAAGAAGAGCAGAACAGGTCCCATGATGTAAACCTGGTTCATCCAACAGTCTGCTTGTCACCATGTGGACTTGCAGTGTTGAGCCAGGTCTCGAGTCAAGCAGGAAGCCAAGTCAGCAAGGCAGTGTCAGGGTCAGCAAGATGCACAGCCAGGTACAGCACACCCCCAGGGGAGCTCAGGAAAGGACCTGGGCTTAAGTGCAGCCCCTGAGACGTGGGGCAGAGGCCACAGACAAGGCTTCTGACAACTAACAGTTTGATCCAGGGTTAGCTGTCTGCATGGTGTCAGAGCTGGCCTTGAAAACGGGTGGCCTGCATGAAAGGCTTCACTGAAAAATGAATATGTTAGATCTAGCACAGCTGGCTTGATGTTATCACATCGAAGAACACTATAGGATTAGTCTGGCGTGATCAACTTTTCTTAGAGCCACACTACATTTTTATCACGTTCCCCATTTACTATCTTGTCTAATAATACTCCTCTCCAGGGAGCAGGAGGGAGAGTTTGCAAGGCCTGCAGATGCACTCAAAGGTTGACATCCACCTGCTGTGATTAGGCAAAGATACTATTAGTAATCAAATAGCCATGTGGGGCAAAAAACCAAGAGGATGACAGTCCTGACTGGAGAAGTTTTCTTTGTGTTTTTTTTCAATAACTCAGTTTTCACTGGTTTAAAGTGGGCATTTGGGTTTTTAGATGAGGCTTTTTTTTTTCCCCATGCTTATGTCTATGTCCTTATTACACATGTGTGAGCAAACACTTCTTAACCAAATTTAGTTGTGTTGTACTGACACAAAATGATGCATTTGTAGGCAGAATGGGACTGCCACTGTTTTGTTTCAATGAAGGCAAAAAGTATATTCTTTTCAGCAGTCATGTATTTTTAAAACCCCAAAGGAAAAAATCCCAATACTTTGGTGTCCTTATTAAAAAAATGCCCAAACATACATCATCTGAGTAGGGTGGCATATCCCTTTAATTTAATAAGATTTATTTTGCTGTTCATTGCTTGAAAAAAAAAAAAAGAGGATGTTTTGAGACAGAAACATGCAAGCAAATTGAAATCCCATTGACAGATTGAAGTAACTTAATTAACTTCAGTTAAACTACTTTATATTTAACAGATTTTGAACTGCAGTAAAAATCTGAACTTACATTTTTCAGAGCGCAAGTGTAGACTATATAGGAAGGAGTAAGCCGCCCTAAGGTAGTCCTTCTCTTTATTTCATGGAGTTCACTTAGCATGAAATTTTAATTTCAATGCAAATCACGGTTTTGCAATATTAATGTTAGATTCCGAAATGTTCCCAAAAATATGGTCTGCAGGTAACTTGGAAGTGTTGAAGCGTGATGCTGAATTTACTGAGAGCTTCTTTTATCCTTTCTGACTTAAAAAGAGAGTTGTAGGTTCCAAGAGTTAAATTTCTAAAGGTACTTTGACACCTAAAGAGGAACTATGGTTTTAAAAGTGTCTAAATGCCACAGGGGTAGTATATCTGATGCTTCCGAAAACATTTATTGTATATGCTCAAAGACTCTTAACATTTGATTGATAGCATCTCTTAGGATTAGCCCCATAGCTTTAATACAGATAATCATGTATATGTACTTTTATACTTTTTAACCAATTAATTTTTATAGTCTTTGAAACTTAATTTAGAAACATTAGCACTTATTTTCAGAACACTTTTGGGCTTTTGTTGCTTAATAAACCAATAAAGGTTTATACAGTGGCTTGCAGCAGTTTCTTTTCAGAAATTATGTCAGGGGAATAGTCTGTACCCCCTTGTCACAGACATGCCAAGGTAAAATGGAAATGTGTCAAAAATAAGTGCTGCAGCTAAAGCAATACATTTGCAAGCAAATTGAGTGACATTGATGCTGTGACACTACTCGGTTGTAATGACAATTGCTATTATGCCTGATGAATAAGAGGGGTGATTGATGGATGATGGAGCAAAAGAATGACAGCTTCTTACTGCATGGTTTCAGATAGCTGTAGTCTCTTTTGCTTTTGTAGCAAATCTTTCATACATCTTTCTCTGACAGTGCCTTTCTGTCCCATCCAGCAGGGTGTATCATTTGGGTGACTCGGGAGAGTAGCAAAATACAGGTTTCTGAGGATATGCCTCTATAGCCAAATGCTGCTATGATTGTGCTGCAGGAAGGTAAACGTGTACTAGTTTCAGCTGAGCTAGCATGGGTGGCTACAGCTGTAGGCGTGGTGACACATGCTTCCTTGCAATAATGGTACGGGAACGTGGCCAGGCGTGCTGATGGGCCTGGTGGACTTTAAACAGAAGTCTGCCACAATGTTGCTCCGGATTTTTTGTCTTGTTTTGTTTTTACTGTAGCAGATAGACTAAAGCCAAAATGTGTAGGTCAGCTGAGTTGTAGCTGTTGTCTCATTTAGCTCTGTAGACACACCTGCAGACAAACCAAACTATTGTGCTGTCTTAATTTTGTTTTAATATCAGACTGCAGTGCGAATACCGTAGTTTAATTTAACTCTAGCAGCCTTGTGGTTTATTGGTGAATGGGTAAACCAGAATGGTTTGTTGTGCTCACTAGTGAGAAGAATAACAGTAATTGGTTAAATAAAAGCCCGCAACCTATTGTTGTTTTTACAGGGCTAGTTAGACTTCGTTCAAGTCCATTTCCTAAGCTGCAGGGTACAGAATATGTACTTAATGTCACAGCTACTGATGATAACGCCTCTGGAGGGCCCCATTCTCTTACAAATACTGCCCAGGTTGTTGTGAAAATTGATGATGTCAACAATAACAAACCTGTCTTTCAGAAGGTAAGTAGATGAGACTCAGTCGTTTCTGTTAGACTGTGTGGTAAATGTTTAAGACTGTTGTCACTGCAAGTGATGCAGCAGATGAGCTATTCAAGAAGCCTTTTGTCTCTCTTTGAGCCCTGATGCTTCTGTCTTCTCCATCTTCTCCATCCCTCTCCTAAGACTTACAGGGTTCATTCTCCTCTTGTGTCAGAACAGCTCCTGTGAGCACTGTCTCTTCCCTGAACCACATCTCATCTCTGGCATTTTAGAAGATAAGGTCAAGTGACTAACTTTTGGAGGTTCAGTGGGACATGTGATGAGGAATCGATAGGTACAGCTGTCTATGCAGTGGACTTGTTCCAAAGTACCTTTCTAAATTACATAGGCTTCTTTTGATGAGTGCATGTCTGGAACGGATGAAAGGGAGAAGAATGAAAGCATTTTAGCTTAATTTGTAAACTACTGTAAAAAAGAAATGCTTGAATACATTTTCAGAATGTTAATTCATAGTAAAGATCTGTTGTCTAAAAATTTCAAGTTTGATGCTGACGGCTAAAATGTTGATGGGCAATGTTGCTTATTTTGAAAAGGCAGTCTGTTCATGTCAGTCTTGGAAATTCTTGACAAAGTTACTTTGTGTAGAAATCCCACCAAAGCAATTCTGTGGTTTGGGCAAGTGTATGCCCTTTTTTTTTTTTAATAACTTTTGCTAATATAGAATAATACTTGCATTTGGAAGTCTGTGCAACTGTCGCTTTTTCTCCAAATATTTTCACTAGTTGGAGATGCTCAGTGGCCTCATGTTGTATGTTGTTTGTATAACTGCACAATAGCAAGTGAAGTCAGTAAATTAATCATGGTACAGATAAAACATTAACGTTGGTGCATGTGAATGGAAGTGTAGCTAAATCTTTTTTCTTTTTTTCCTCTAGTGTATCTTTAAATCAAATGGCATTCTAAGTCCTTGGTTTTTGGTTGTTTTTTTTTTTCCTTCCCTCTCTTAGTGTCAGTATTATCGGGAACATGCTTCTGTATTGGAAAACCAACCTTCAGGGACAGTTGTACTGCAGGTTGAAGCCACTGATGCTGATGAAGGAGCCAATGGTATAGTGAAATACGGCTTGATGCACAGAGGTGGTGTCCTGCCAGCATTCAGTATTCATCCTGACACAGGTAAAGCGAATATCAGAACTGATACTGGCATATAGAAACCACTTCGTTATAGTGATGGAAAAAAAGCTTAAATAAAATCAGACTTTGTGCTTTTTCACTGAGTTTTTGATAGCAGACAAAATATCAACTGTATTAACTGCATGAACAAATATTCTCCCTTTAATTTCATATGTGTCCAATACTGAACTAGAACTGATGTTTTCCCTGAAATGTGGAAGTTCTGCTGTGTGAAATAGCTTCTGTATTTTTGTAAGTAGATTAAAAAACCTGCCGTATTTTATGTACACATTATCTTGCAGCATTGCTAATGGCATATAAATGAGTTATCCAAATGACAGGAGTCTTACAAACAGTAAAGAGACTAAGTCTTGGCAGACCTAAATTCAGGCTGAACTTTTGAAGGATAAAAGACATGAAACATGCATTTACCCTGTACTTAGTGCTCTTCAAAATAATTTTTTTTTATAAACTCATTCTCTTAAAGTTAGTTTAGAACTTATGTTTGTTTTCTAAATTTAATTCCAATTGTGTGTAGATGTAATAGGAAGTTTGTATCTGCCTGAGAAATACCATTTAAGCTGTTGAAATTTGTTAAATCTTGTGATTGGATCCTTGAACCTGAAGTTCACGTTATAGGTGTATTTAATCCATTGCATTGTATCTCAATGTATTGACAGACAAATAAACATCTAAATGTAGAATATTGTCAAATGCAGAGCATTTTAACTCTCTGGTATTTAATTTGTTTTCAGGAGTTCTGACAACTGTTCAGGTATTTGATCGGGAAAAACAGAGGGAATATCCTATCACTGTGACAGCAACAGATCAGGCAGCGGAACCACTCATTGGAATATGTCAGATAAATATTATCATCCTGGACCAAAATGACAATGATCCCAGATTTGAAAACACCCACTATGAATGTAATTGAGAGTCATTGGATAGAGTTTCAGTGCCCTGAGTGTGAGCTTACCTGATGTCTAAGATTTTTGGGTTTTGTCTTTCCTGGCAGTAGATCTTGTGACCACCTAGGTGATTGCAGCCAGAGATGCACTTACCTTAATTAATTGCAGAACTGTTATTCTGTGTAATGTGCAGTGTAACAAGTACAGTCGTGACTCGTAGGCCTTCCTGAGTGTTGTTACGGGAAGATTCCTTGAAACAATAGCCATGTCGGTATCTTTCCTTACCTGAGTATACTAAGTGTCTGTGGTACTACACAGAGATGGGGAAGTTGTACTAAGCATGTGAGTGTGCAGTGCTGAGCACTAACTGTATCCTTTGTTTTTTGATTAATAGATTTTTGTCATAACTTTTGATTACATACTTTTCCTTTTCCCATTTGAATTTCATCATTCTTCATTGTTTGGTTTTTTTACCTTTCCTTCTTGGTTCTTCAAAAAAACCTTCCTGCTTATGGATAAACACCCAGAGGCATATAAAATAATAAAAAAATGAAGACTGATAATTCTTAATTAGTTATACTATGCAAATCCTAGAAAGTAGTTTCTGACAATGTGGTCCTTCTCTTCTGGTTTTATGCAGCAAATTAAAATTCCATTTATGTACATTTCATACAGAGCCATTAATCCCTTCATAAAAATACAAGACAGGAAGAAAAGTAGTATCTTACCAGAAATAACAATTCCAGGTTATGAATGTGGTATTATGAAGTTCAGATGTGATCCATGGCTCTGGAGTGATGGCAGCTCTTTAAAATACTCATTTTGATTTTTATGGCCATTGTTCCAAGGAAGATAAAGTTACAGCTTCCGTACATTATTACTTTAGTATTTCTTCATTTCTTAGTAAGATGTTCATGGTACTTTAGTGAATTAATGATCAGTTTGAAATATCTTTTCTTTACATTAGATTTCCTAAGGGAGGACACAAGAATTGGGACCAGCTTTCTTCGTGTGGCAGCCCACGATGATGACTACAGCTCAAATGCTGCCATTACGTATTCGATGGCAAATGAAGAACCAAATTATATACAAATTAATCCTACTACAGGCTGGGTGTTTGTGAACCAACCCATATCTCAGGTATGGCACTTGCTTTCCTTTTTAAGCTGGCTATCTCAATATATCATAGGAGGGACTGAGGTCATGAGTTTGTCCTTACCTCCATGTTACTCTTTGATGTTAAAGGATCAATACATCATGCATAAATTAAACATGAGTCTACGGCTTTTAGTTGATGGGTTCATTGGCTGTAAATGGCATATAAGCAAGCCAGCTTTCAGCTGGAAAGCTTACAGCACTGCCTCTGAGAACGCGTTCTTCCCATTTTATTAGCTTTGGCATACTAATAGCAAGGACTGGAGGGCTGAGACTGTAAGCAGGAGAGCAAGAACCTGGGTGTAGGACTTCACTACATTAACAATCAATAAGTTGACACACACCTGAATGTGAAAGACTGACACAGATTCCCAACTGGATACATGTTGATATCATGGTGGACTAAGTCATAGCTATCCATCAGGAAGGTGAAGGCATAATGAACAAAGTAGTTGAATGTAGCTATATAAAATTTACCAGTTTCAGCTATTTCTAGATACCTACATGAGCAGTTTGATATTTTACAGAGTTGTAAAGTAATTTGTGTTGAAACAAAAATATTGTTGTAGATGTCAATCTTTTAAACACCTAGTAGATATTTTTAATATTGAAATTTAACTTCTAAGTAACTGAAACACAAAACTTCGGTGCAGGTGTATCCTTTTAATATATTTTCTTTATTGAATATAAGAACCCTACAGACCTAATAACAAAAACTGTTGATAGGTAAGCTTAAGAACTAAGGGGTTCCACAAAGTGGCTTTTTTTCTGTTTTGTTTTAAAATTTGTGTGACATTTGCTAAGGTTTATTGAGACAATTAGCAACACTTTCCAACAATCTTAAGTAAAGCAAATAGCAGAATTTTCAGCAACCTTGCACCTACTTCATATTCTGAGCTCAGTGTTTTGCAGTTTTTTAAGTGTGCCTTTAATTTTATGTATTCATTTATTTTGGGGGAAAAAAAAAGTGCTCATCAGAGCCCTGATCAAAACTGTCTGTAACAAAATGTTTTTTACTGTTCAGAGGTCATCTGTAATTCGAGAGATTATTGCTACAGATGGAGGTAATAGGAGCAGTAAAGTTGAACTTGCAGTAACTATTACCAGTGCAAAAAACCAGCCTCCCTTGTGGGAAAGAGACAGCTATGAAGTTGTTATTCCAGAGAATACTACACGAGATGCATCAATTTTGGTAAGGTTGGGACGGACTTGTTTGTAGCTCTAAGGCTACAGAGTAACTGAACTTTGCTTATTTGCTTAAATACCCTAAGCTTTTATAACAGTTTTGTGTATTGTAGGGACCAATGATCTGCTATCACTTTTCTTTCAGAAATTCTAATGGTAACCAGAATTTTTGTTCTAATTCGTGCAACCACTATTTAATTTCCTTCCCACTTGGGCAACACTATAGGTGTTCCAGTTTTTTGAATGCTTCTGTGTTACCGGAGGTGATTACTTGGCTTAAAGTACTTAGAGTTGTTCAGTTTGATTGCTTGGAATGAGCAATCGGAACAGCTTTATGAAGTAACACCAACATGCGTACTTTTAGGATAAAAGCGTGAGTAACCGAACATGTAATGACTGGTAAGATTTGGCTGCAGCTATTTGCAGCCTGGAGATGTATCAGGCAGGGTTAAGTTTTGGTATGAGGAAATACTTGTCCTAGTGTTCAGTTGAGAGCTGAAGGTCTGGGAGAGTCAATACACAAAAGCTTTTAGAAATGTTTCTGTGCTCACAAAAGTGTTGATCATGGAAACTTTTTGAACTGTGCAGACAATCAAAGCAACTTCTCCCCTCGGGGATCCCCGTGTGACTTATAACCTAGAAGAGGGACTTGTTCCAGAGACCAACATGCCAGTTCGTTTCTACCTGACTCCAAACAGACATGATGGTTCTGCTTCAATCCTGGTAGCTGAGCCACTAGATTATGAAACAACAAAGAGCTTTCTACTCAGGGTTCGAGCACAGAACGTTGCTGCGGTTCCTCTGGCAGCCTTCACTACGGTTTACATTAATGTAACAGGTGCGTAAGCTGTTTGGTGATGTTATAGTATCATCAGTACTTTTTTTTCTTTCAAGTTTTATAGTTTTTTCTTTATGCACTCTTTTTGATATTTTAGATGTCAACGACAATGTCCCGTTCTTCACTTCATCTATTTATGAAGCCTCAGTAATAGAGGGAGCTGGTGTTGAGACGTTTGTTGTTCAGGTGTCTGCCACCGACTTTGACCTTGGTCAGAATGGTGAGGTAAGCAAGTGGCGACCTACATCTTCCATGATGAAAGGTACGGAATAACTTCTGTGTGAACAATGGCTAAATAGACTAGAAGTCTTCAACCTGGAAAACAGATGACCAATAGAGAAACATGACACGAAATAAAGTAGTTAGTTAAGTGTTTCTCTGTCTTGCCGTTTGAAAAATGCAACTAAAACTAGTAGGTGTGAGACAGAAACAAAGAAGAAATATTTATACAACCTGTAGTTCAGGTGAAAAACTTGCTATAGAATGCTCTAGTTTGGAAAGGCCTCCATAGACCTAAAATGTAATAGGGTAAATTAATGAAAGAAAAGAATGCATTAAAAGCTTCTATGAGTTGTAAATCATTGGGGGTACTGTAAACTGAACCCTTACAAAATACGTCAAGTTAACACCAAAAGTGGATGTATTTGTTACTGATTTTAAAAATCAAAAGTAGGTATGTCCTAAGAATAAGAGTGCAAGCTGAAGTCAAGTGCACAAAAACATGTATAGAGACTAGAACATGGTCCATGATACTGAGCAGGTTCAAATTCAGCTCACCTGTGGCTGTTGTGCTAGTCAGTACCTGGTATCTTTAGCTGAGTTTGAGTGCTGTTGCTTAAGCACTGTGCCAGTGTGAGTCAGAGAATTTAGGAACTGACTAGACAGATTTATTTCCATTCACAGATCGGCAGTCAACCAGCAAGCAAGTTAATTGACTTTAAACTAAATTGCTCAAGCTGGCAGTTTTACCCAGCTTTCTTGGCCCTGATCAAGTTCTCAAACGCAAGACTCTTCTTCCTCTATTTAAGTACGTTTTTACTTGTAAACTATCCAACAAAAGGAAGGTAGAGATTAACAACTTCTTTTTAATACTTTAGATAACTTACTCCCTGTTACATGACAGTGGCAGAGACTACACGTATTTTCAATTGGACTCGCAGACAGGCTCAATATATACTGCCTCAGTATTTGATAGAGAGAAGAAGGGGTCTTATCTTCTAGAAGTCAAGTCAGTAGATGGCTCTGAATCAGCTCGACCTGGAAAACATGGGAAGCCAAACTCTGGTAAGAGACAGATATCTGTGGCAAGCATGATTTAAAAACAAACAAACAAACAAGCAAGCAACCACAAAGAAAAAAAAAGAAAAACAGAAACTTTTAAGAAAGGAAAACCAAAGCTCTGAAATGCAGAATTAAGCATTAGTTTCCTTTTTTTCAAGTGTACTTGTGAAAAAGTGTCTATTGCTTCGGTTTTGATTGGGGTTTTTTTTTTTACTGTTTGTCTGTGCAACAGTTGTGTCAGAGCTGGAAGAGATATTTTATATGATGACCAGGAAAATTTTTTATTCTGAAATTAAGAGAAAGCTAGGGCTTCATACTTAGAATTTAGAGAGTATTTCCTAGCTAGCAAAGATGCAGCCATTATCCGCAGGATGCAGATGTATGGGTAGTGGAGGTGTTTCTCAAAGTAGTGCATATGGTACTGTATTCAGTCAAAAGTGATTATGAAGTATGAAGCAGGAAAGTTCAAGATAGAAAATCGTATCTCAATTGATGGCTGTGCTTAAATAAAGACTTAAAACTTGACTTTTGTAGCTTCAAGACAAAAAGTTATGACTAAAAACTGTACAATTTCCATATTAGGCATCAATTATTCACATATTATCTGTTTAAACAAATTGGATGTGACATTCATTGATATCCAAGTTCTTTTGAGTAATGTTGGTATGTATATTGCCCACAGCCCTAAGGGTTTGTTTCTGTATTGTCTACATATTCATCTTCATTTCATGTGCAGCTAGACAGTTTAAGGAATTGTAGCTGACAGAAGTGGCACAGCTGAGTATTTTAATCTCTTGTTTCTTGTCTCTCTAGACACTGCCTACGTGCACGTTTTTATCAGCGATGTGAATGATAACAAGCCTGTCTTCACTCAAAGTGTCTATGAAGTAAATGTGGATGAAGACCAGGATGTGGGCTTGACTATTATTACAGTCAGTGCTAATGATGAAGATGAAGGTAAAGTATTGGAAGTCCCCATAACTGTGCCTAAAATATTAATGAGTTCCTTTCAGCACACCAAGACATATTTAGTGGTGCTAGAAAGGAAAATATCTTTTTGTCTCTATATTTTAAAACTTCTTTACATGTGAACTGATCAGGCATGACCATTAGTTCATAATGGATCTGTGAGGCATAAGTCAAATAACTCTTGTTTCGGGAGGCAATGCATTAATGTGGGATGATGGGGAATAATTTCTATGCCAGCAAATACAAATTTATTATAGATCATACAATTTTCTTACAAATGGGCACCAATAAAAAGGTCTTGGTTAACTAGAATGAATCAGACTTGATTTCAGTGAGATTATTTTGCTTTCTCTATGGACAGTATAGTTGTATCGTTCTTTATTTTTTTGGTACACAGTCTCCTATTTGAAACTAGACTTTCTAAATGCATATGATGAGTCTTAGCTATATTGCTTTATCTACAAATCAGTCAGGAATTCAGCCGTAAGTCATGTAAAAATAAGTACATAACCAGCGCTCATAAATGAGAGAGGGGATGGTACAGACTTCAATCTTCTGGCCACAGTGCACTACTAATTTGACTTTGCTGTATGGTGAAAGTTTGTTCGCCCAAGTCCCACAAGTTCTGTCAGTATGTTTGTGAAGTGCAAGTACATCCTGGCTGTATTTGATTCCTCACCCACTCAAGGAGTTTGAGGCAAATGTGGATAAGTTGTACTGAAGAAGTATTTACCTACTCAAGGAACTTCTAGTTTGTTAATTAGGCTGCTTGTAAATCTACTCTATAGTGTTGGGTCAGGGGACCTGATGTGAAGGATATGTGGCACTTAATTTCTGTCCTCTTAATGAAGTGAATGATTAAAGATGTAGCTATGGAAGAAGAGAAGAATGGTAACGTGAAGGAAGAAGTTTGCAGAAAGGTTAGAAGTCTTTACTTGATCTAAAACCATTAACAAGTTGGTACTGTATCTAAAATTTTGAGAAGTTCTGTTAGGATTGTCTCCACTGGCTTGATACGTAATTGTCCTGTTTGTTGGTAAAGTCTATGCCTAAATGCATATGAGTGCAGAATGGTGGGAAGTATTTTATGATAACTCATTCCTACATGCTGGGGAATTCCTTAGCAAATAAGAATTTGTCTTTTTGGTCCCATAACCTTGGCCAGTCATATCGATCCTTCAGTGAATTCAAGGGATAATAAGTAAAAGCTGAATTAATATTTCATTGCAAAGACACATTTTTTAATTATACACAAGTTACAATTGGCCATACCAGAACTGAAAATGCTGAGAAGTAATCTGACATAGCTGCATGTTTTAAAAGACCAGAAAACTGTAATACCAAAAATCAGTTAGCGTATGATTTGTACTTCATCTTAACATCCCCTGTTTTAATCTACTTCAAGAAATGTGTGTTTTCTGACACTGTTGGTAATTGACAGGAACAAATGCTAAATTACGGTATCAGCTCACAGCTGGAAACACTGGAGGAGTACTTGATCTAGAACCAGAAACAGGAGCCGTTTTTATTGCCCAACCACTGGATTATGAAGAAACAAAAATGTATGAGATTCACTTGTTGGCTTCTGATGGGAAATGGGAAGATTATGCAGTTATCATCATCAATGTCCTGAATAAAAATGATGAGGCTCCAGTTTTCTCTATCAATGAATACTATGGAAGTATAATTGAGGAACTGGATGGCTTACCAGTCTTTGTACTTCAGGTAGTGTATGCAGTTTCAGAGATTATAATATTTCAATGAAAGAGCACAGATTACTCTGATACAATTATGTTAATAATAATCCAGCACAGATATATTAATGAAATTTAGTTTACTGAGTTTTTTGTCAGTACAAGAAGAGAAATGGACTTCTATGGAAAAACAATTACAAAGATAGTAAGTAGGTAAGCAGGATGGATAATTTGTGATCCTAAAAAGCAAGTCGTTAATATTTTTAAAGTATGTATCAGAATAGCATAGTTAAATTACCCCTACAAATATGAATAAATAACATATTATTTTAGTAATAGAATATCTACATTGTTATTGTAGCACAAAGCATATTCACCTACTACGAATTGTCCCTCAGCCGCCTCTCATTTGCCAGTCATCTGGTATGCATGTATTAATAGCACGTCATATACTTTTGCTTGGACTCCTTTAGACTGTAGCAGTGTATAGGATGTAATGTAACCGTTGCATATTTTGTAATTTCTGTGGTTTTTATTTTCAAAACTTTTGTAGGTTATGGCAAATGATCCTGATAGTAATGTGGATGAAGGAGATTTGAGATACTCGTTGCATGGGCATGGTGCAGCTGACATTTTCACGATAGATGAGAAATCAGGCAGCATTTATGCGCACAAGATGCTGGATCGGGAAGAGAGAGCGCTGTGGAGATTTGTTGTATTGGCTACTGATGAAGGTGGCGAAGGACTTACAGGATTTGCTGATGTAATTATTAATGTGTGGGATATAAATGACAATGCACCCATGTTCACATGCATGCCTGATGATTGCACCGGGAGTGTCTTTGAAAATTCTCCTGCAGACACGTTAGTCATGGAAATGGATGCAGTTGATCGTGATGATCCAAACGTAGGTCTTAATGCTGTCCTGACTTACAGGATAACAGAGAATGTAAAAAATGAGTTTGGTACTGACATGTTTAATATCAATCCCAATACTGGTACAATCCATGTAGTGGGAGGAATGCTAGACAGAGAAAGGACTGAACATTATTTTCTTACTGTTGAAGCAAGAGATGGGGGAGGGCTAACAGCAACTGGCACTGCCACTATATGGATTGCAGACGTCAATGATCATGTACCTAAATTCACAAAAAAGATGTGGCAGGCAACAATTCCTGAAAACAGTGCCATTGGCTCGGAAGTTCTGCAGGTGTGTGCTACAGATGCAGATGTTGGGGACAATGCTGACTTAATATTCAGTATCATCGGGGGAGACCCAGATCAGAAGTTTTATATTGAGAATGACAAACAATGGCAATGTGCCACTATTCGACTGAAAAGAAAATTGGATTTTGAGAATGCACGTGAAAGGCACTTTAATCTTACTATTACAGTGGAAGATCTTGATTTTGCTAGCACTGCAGTGTGCCTGATTGAAGTTGAAGACTCTAATGACCACAGCCCAGTTTTCCTTTCTCAGTTTATTCAGACAAGCCCTTTCTTTGAAAACATGCCTGTAGGTACTACTGTAACCACAGTGAGAGCTACAGACAAGGATTCTGGTTTGAATGGGAACATTATATATTCTATAAAGTCAGATTCAGATCCTATGAGACAGTTTGCGATTGACCAATATGGTCATGTCATTGTGGCAAATACACTGGATCGTGAAGTCATGCAGAAATACAGTTTAATTGTACAAGCTTCAGATCAAGGGACACCTGCCCACACTGGAAGCATTACAGTTTTTATTAACTTGCTTGATGTTAATGACAATGGACCAAGGTTTGAGGCACCATACATGCCTGTAGTTTGGGAAAACATACTGAGGCCTGAAATAGTGTCTATGAACCATACATCAAAACTGCTTCATGCATTTGATCCAGACAATGAAGAAAATGGACCACCCTTTACATTTTCATTGCCACCAGATTATCAGAATTCTTTGGATTTTTCTCTTATTGACAACAGAAATAACACAGCAACTGTAACTGCTTTGAGGTCCTTTGACAGAGAAAAGCAAAAAGTGTTTCATCTGCCAGTAATTATAACAGACAGTGGGGTTCCAGCTATGAGCTCTACAAACACCCTAACTATAACAATTGGTGATGAAAATGACAACTGCCATGAACCTGGCCATAAGGAAGTCTATGTGTACAGTTACAACGGTAAGTGCTATCTGGATATTATATCAGATTCATGAAAATAGCACAGTTTTATACATAATTTCTGTCTTGCAGTTCTTACTTTTTTTTTAAGATGGTTTACATATTTTGAAACAGAAACTCCAATTCTGAAGTGGAATGAGTAAAGTATATTTGCAAAGCTCAGACCCTAGTGTGTAAAAGATAATCTACTGAAAATCTGTTAGGCACAAACAAGTACATATTGCACTTGCAGAAAAAGCAGTATTTTTATAAACCAGTAGAATCTATTTTCCATTGACTAGTTTTCATCTACACAGAGGAGAAGTTTTTTGTGTGTGCACACATGATTTGGCAAGTATCTGATGCCAAGAGATCTGGAGATGAGCATAGCAGAACTTGAAGCAACTGAGAGAAACAGAGGTTCATAGATAAGCCGTAACCAAAAATTGTAGAGGAGTCCCACCTCCACTGTCACAGCCACTGTGTGGCTGAGCAGGATAGAAGTCTTGAGGAGGGACGTTTGCTGCTGCCAAGAAAGGATCCGAGAGAAAGCTGGGTCAGTCCTTTTTTTAGGAAAACAATGATCTTTGGGGTGCAGTAAGTAACTGCTTCCCAGAACATGTAGTCTTTGAACTGAAAAAAAAAAAAAATGCTGTTCAAAGGTCTCCTTCCCTGGAGTTGCTCCTTCTGCTATTTTAGAACAGCTGCTTGGATGTTGCACTTCTGTGATAGTCCACCGGGGCCTGAAAAAAAAGCCAAGAACTGGCACAGCTTGGTGGCTTCTTGCCCATTTCCTTTTTTCAGTCACATCCTTCTTTCCTAGCTGCACCCCACAGAAAGCTCTCCCTCTTTTGCTGGATTCCACTGGTGTGCCATTTAAAATAGTAGAGCAGCAATGAAACATTTGGGGATTAACTCCTGATGTGGTGATTTTTTTTTTTTTTTTGTCTGAGGATTTTATATAAAGTTGTATTTATGTATCATTCTGTTGTTGTTTTGTGTTGCTTTCAGCTTTTCTTCTTGCATGTAACATCCATAGTGTACTCACCTTTCCAGAACCGGCATAAATTACATGACAGGCTATGCATTATTTTAAGAATCTTGGATCATAACCACCACCAAACTGAGCAGGATTCTGAAAATAATAAATGCAGCAGTGAATGCGGCAGAATATGAAGTTCACTGAAAAGCAAAAATTAAATGCAGATTTATTATAATTTATGTCAACAGGAAAATGGACAACAACAGTGCTTGGGGAAGTGTTTGCACCAGATCAAGATGACTGGGACAATAAAACATTTGTCTCTGAAGGAAAACTGCTCAAGTGAGGATTGTACTTGCATCAAAATGAGTAATATTTATGCTTCTGTAATTATTTTACTCACCATGTATTTCTCTGTGCTCAGGATGTGCATAAGGCTGGTGTTACTGAGTGTATTACGGAATGTACCTTCTGAATGCTCTTTTTCTTTTTGACTTGGGTAACTATGTATTAAGAAATTAATGCATAAAACATTTTTTCCAACAGAATGCAGGTTCACACCATGATGTTTGTTTTTAGGCGGATGTCATCATTAATTTATATAAAAAACGTGTATTCTGTAAGATCTAATTTAAAAATAGGCAGAGGTTTTAATACTTGCCCTCAAATATTAGTGTTGATGGAATACAAATCCTAAATTTAAAGGGGCAGAATGGAATTATTTCATCAAAAGTGGAAAGGAATTTGGTGATCTCCATTGATGGCTAAATTAACAATTGCGTGCAAAAAACATAGCTCTTAGATTAGTAGAGGTTTTTCTGTTAATTGAAATGTTGAATTGGATTCTTAATTCCTACTTACCCATTCTTTGTTCATGTCATACAGTGTGGTGGCATACAGCATAATTGTATGCTGTTTGAAATACAGAAAATGGGTGTGAAAATGAATGTGAATTTTTGTCTCCGCTGTGAATAAAGGTTTAAAAGCTTTATGTAGCCCAAAATTAAAGACTGAGTTTCTGTCCATCAGCAGCCCCTGGGCCTGTTTCCATATTAAGAGGTTACTGTTCCATAATGGTGGTCATGGAATATTTCCATAATTACTGACTGCTGTCCTTTTGAGGTAGCAAATTAAGATGATAGCAGAGATTTCATACCAACTTTATTCTGTTCCAGATGCATAAATGAGCACCTGGAATGACTTTGTGTGGCTTTGTCACTTTCTATTACTTATCTTATAGACCTGACGACTATGTTGAACCCCATGGTTTAACTACACACTGCTTTTATTCAGGATTAGGAAAGTCTGAGGATTTGGGAGTGGCAGAAACATCTTTTTATAAGCTCTGCAGATTGTAATTTCTGAATTAAAGTGTTTCTGGTGCTTTTCAGAGGTTGGTTGCTAATTCCAATAGGTTTTGATCCTATAGTCTTCATAGTAACATTTAAGTCCTTCTGAACTATGTTGATGAACAAAGTAAGTTCTCAATTTTGATTTCTTATGGTTTCCTAATTGAAGATTTATGTCTAGGTCTTTCAGATTAAATCAGAGGACCGGTTCTTTGATGATGGTCGATAACGCTCCTCAAGGAATATACAATTTAAAAGTTAGAGTTTCTGATGGAGTTTGTCCTGATGTTGTATCTACAGTACAAATCCATGTCAAAGAGCTGGAAAATGAAGCCATACAGAACTCAGCCACTGTGCGCCTATCAGGTTAGTTTTATTTGCTGGTGAGAGTTTAGATTAGCTGCTTCTATAACTGAATGATTATGTGATATAGGTATTATTATACCAATACTTGATTAACTTCTCACTGTAGGGCACTTTCCAGTATGTTTCCATGTTGTTAAATAAGAAATAAATTGAGAAATTAACCTGTGGTCTCCCAATATTTCATGTTTATCTGTTTTTGAATCCCAAACTCAGATGTCACAGCAGAGGAGTTCATAAGGAGAGATGAACATGGCAAAACGAGACATGAAAAGTTCAAGGAAGTACTAGCAAAAATATTACCTGCTAAGCTTAGTGATATCATTGTCTTCAGTGTGATGAACATTGATGGAAAACAGACAGATGTAAGATTTGCAGTCCATGGTGGTTCGGCGTATTACAGACCTGAGAAACTGCATGCTGAGATGGCAGCATTTAAAAATGAGGTATGTTCTCTAGGGTTATCATGCCTCTGTGTAATTCACTCAAATACTGAGTTTGCAAGGTACATATCCCAAACATCAGTGAAGGAATATGCTAGATCTACAGATAAGTTTTTTTGGCTTCACTCAGGACAAAAACATTTGTTAAGCAAGTGCTTAATTCAAGCTTTCTTTGTTCTCCTTAGTCCCATACATACAATTATTATATGGTTGTACTAACTTCTGGTTCAATAAATATAACCACTTTTTAGTTGCAGAAGGATGGTTCTCCATTCCCATCATGGTACAGTTAACTGTGTTTTCTCCAGTCAGTGTTTCATTGTGTAATTTATCAGACTTCTGAATATGAAATCAGAAGAATTCCTAGAAGCCGCAGTGGTACAGTAGTGCAGAGAATGTCTTGAAAATGATAGCTTTTTGAACGTTCCAGATGCTGTTGGAAATACCCAAATCATCACGTTGTGGTTAGACACTTAGAGTAGCGGCTTGATGCCACCCAGATGGAATTTGTACTCTACAAAGAGATGACAGTCCACAGAAAACATCTTGCTGGAAGGAATATTAGATACTGATATCTATTGTTCTATAGATATGTTATTCTATATCTATATTAGATTAGATATACATACATAGAAATATGTAACTGTTAGAAGAGCAGTTAAAACAGATAAGTGAGGTGGAGACAACCAATTTTGTGATTGTATTTAATTCGCCAAAGGACAACTTTAAATGCAAAGTGACACCCTCCCCCAACTTTTTTTACTGTTACAAGGGGAAAATAGTTTTTGAGTGTAAGATGTTTTCTTCCACTTCCTGATGTTCCCTAGCTGTCCTGCTTGCTAACCAGATCCTGCACTCCCTGTAACTCCGTTACCCAGACACAGTCTGTCTTGGCCCCACTTTTATTTCCCGTAGTCCTCCAGATTTTGGCTTTGCTGCAGTCCTGCAGATGCTGCTGAATATATACTAGAGCTGCTGCCTTATACAATGGCAAGATGCCACTGCCTGGCTTGTAACTTGCCCTGGACAAGGAGGAAGGACAAGTGCCCAGGGTACTTCCTGACATGTCATTTGTGGCTGTGGGGGCGTATTAAGTTTAATATGTGGTGCATCTTATGGAGGATTTTTCCTGAAGAGAAAACAGCACTTCCCTTTCTGTGGATATGGTAGGGTCTGCCTGATTCTGGGAACCAAACAGGGATATCTTAACTTACCGCCTGCCTACATCTTACTGTATCTTAAACAGTTGTGTAGATTACGAGACTCTTCAGAGTGACCAAGTAGGAAATACCAGAGACTGATAATATTCATGAAGCATTAATGATGGCTTCTTTTGCATATTTATTGAATTACTGCAACAATAATATAGAAAATTGTATAGATTTCAAATATTCTGTGCCATAATATATGGCAGGTGAATTCATCAAAGTGGTAACAAGGGGATTGCTTCACATATTTTAATGAAAAAATGTTTGTATTAATTATATATCACCTTTCAATATTTAATGAATAGTTCTAGTGAGTAATTACCAATAGTTTACAGAAAACCAATCATAGCTGGAGAATTTCTCCCGTAGTTTTTGTACACATGTTGAACTATAAATATAGAAAATAAGTAGCACTGAAATTATTCATTGAATTGCTAAATAAATAATATGTTTGCATTACCTCCTTGGGATATAGCTTGACAACAACTGTTTCTATTTAGCAGAAAAATAATCCATCGTAATACTGTAAAGCAGCCAAGGTTGTTTATGTATGCTATGTTTTTCTATAACAGTATTCCATTGCTGTCTAAATGTGCATTATAGACTCCACTAATGGTGATAGATGTGGGCAGCAGACAGGAAACTGCATTGACAGGATACATCATGTTGTTATAAAGTATATTTTATGCCTCTGGGGACATGTTTTTCAATACATGTTACAATATTTGAGGATACACTGACAATTGGTTATAAAGGTCAAAGTTCTTACAGTGGTGAATTGAGGTGACTGCACAAGTTTAAAAAAAAAAAAAAGAAGCACTTTGGTCTATGATGGCTTAGATTTTTCAGAAATTAAGGAGTAAATAAAAGCATTCATTAGGAGGAGACTGGTGATGTGTTAAACTGTATTTTCTCTTAGATCCAGTCAGCTTTACAACTGAACATTTCACAGATCGATGTAGATGAATGTAGGAGTGCAAATTGTAGTGAGGGCAACGGTTGTACAAACTACCTCGCCGTGAGTGACATCCCAACAGTGACGGATACTGGAAGCGTGTCATTTATCTCGGTAACAACCACCATCAATGCGGTCTGCACCTGTTCAGCCAGGGACCGAGTTCATCAGTCTTGTTCCTCCTACCCTCAAAGCCCTTGTCTCAATGGTGGGATGTGTATTGACTCTTTGAATGGTTACAGGTGAGGAAACTTGTATTGCAGATTCTCTTACTTTTTTTTCTTCTATTTTTAAAGTGTCAAGTGGAGCTTACAAGATACAGGTCTAAAAAAATCATAAATGTACTTCTGACTGAAGGCGAAACAAAAAAACCCACGAGTGCACTGGTGTGTAGATCGAATGACAACAGAATCTTTACTAACAGCCCAATAATGGTGCTGTAGTCCTGAAAGCAGTGGAAATAGTGTGTGAGTAAGAAAGAAAACCCTGGGGGAAAAACAGTGGTGTAATTAACACTTGGTTTTTTTAAGAACACCTAATTCAGTAGGAAGGAATGGAAAGTGTGCTCTGTTTTTGTTTTTCTCATCTTTTTCTTTTCCAGAAGAGTAATAATAAGGGTAAATATCAGTGGTAGCAGGAAGGATGTAGGGGGAATGAAATGTAATTTCAACAATGGGTAATAAGGAGTTTAGAAAACATTAGATAGGAAACTTGCTGGCATGCACCAGTATTCCTTTAGTGAAATGAGACTGGTTTATTCTAGCTAGGAATTAAACCTCCTTGAGTTTTCTCTGTAGTAAACTGACTAATTGATGTTTGGTGTTCTCTGTTACTTACTTAGTGAAAAAAATTGATTGTTCTCAAAAACATGGCCTCAAAAATACTTTTTTTGGTAGACATAATATAGTGCATAAGTATGCTTTGTACTCTTAAAGTATTTTAATAATTGCCAAGCACCTCTGAGACTCTGCTAAAATCTTGATTGTTTCACTGTTATTTTTTTACTGTGATTTAAGTGCTACGTTTGGTGTATGTGAAACCAAAAAAAAAGTTGAACATTGGGGAATTTTAACTATTTTTTTTGTTCGTGCTCTTTCAGATGTCTCTGTCCTGCTTCGTTTCATGGACCAGACTGCCAGCAGACTAAGCACAGTTTCCATGGAAATGGTTATGCGTGGTTTCGTCCCATCAGGCCTTGTTTTGAAAGCTCACTCTCTCTAGAGTTTATTACTGTGGTTCCAGATGGACTTTTACTATACAGTGGTCCTTTATCAAATCCAGAACCTGGGAGTACAGAAAACTTCATTGCAATAGGTACTTCTGCAAAACAGTGTGAAAAAATTAAATGTCTTTTGGGAACGGGTTGCCTTTGAACAGTGTAGTAGTATGTTCATTCATACAGTAGAGTATGAATTCTGTCTTTCCATCTCACGAGATAATTTATTTTCTGGTTTGAAAATATTTTGAAACATTTCCTAGTAGGTGTTTCTTCTTTGATGTCTGTTTTTGTAGCCTGCACGTATGGCTTTAGGTCCATCACAGAGTTGTAGAAATCAAGGGGAAAATAGATTGATACGTATTAAAAACAAAAAAATCCCCCTAGGAAAACTGTAGTGCTATAAAGGAATTCAGGTACTTTGAAAATAGCTTGCGTGATTAATGCAGTCTTAGTTGCATGTCATTCTTACCTAGTTTGGCGAGAAAAGAAATCCATTTAAACTGCGTTCAGTCTTGGGGCATTTTTGCACTTTTTTTTAAACAGGCAATGATTTGATGGATGAATCCAGCCCCAGCAGGCCATTGTAGGAAAATTTATACACAAGTAGAACTTAGTGCTTTATGTTGATGCATATTTAAAAGGTTATGACTGCTTATTTTTTGTGAATTAATACACAAGATGCACAGTATAGTTAGTATATTTTCCTAATTAATTGAAATGTAAAGTTGTTGGATATTGTTAATCATTAATCTCTTTTTTTGCTTTGTTTTGCAGTTACTTTTAAATTTGAGTAGAAGATGGGAGGGAGTAAAACCTGCATGTGTAATTGTTTTAGAGCATTATAAAATTGCAGATTGCTTATCAGGAATTACTTCCAGTGTTTTGACAAAGAAGAGGCACAATCTAAAGTCTAAAAATACTATATTCAATGAGTATTTCTACATAATAGAAGTAGTAGAATATAATTATAGTTATTTCTATAGTGAACCCCACTTTCTGTGACCAGCAGTAGCCATTAAATCAGTACATTCACTAACTGCTAAAATATCCAAAATGGAAAGATTATCGTAGCTGAACTTCATTTCTTTTTCGTGTTGTATTAGAACTCTCCGGTGGTATTCCTGTGCTGAAGATGAGCCATGGCTCAGGTTTTGTGATGCTGCAGTTTCCAAGTCACCTAAATGTAGCGGACAAAAAATGGCATCAATTAGAAGTCAGAACCAATGGTCAGGTCAGTTTTTTGATCCTCCCCCCCATCAGGATATTTGTATTTCCCACAGCATTTGCCTGTGCAGAAACAGGAGGGTAGAATCACAGAATCGTTAAGGTTGGAAAAGACCTTTAAGATCGTCAAGTCCAACACTACCATGCCCACTAAACCATGTCTTGAAAAAACAGACTGGGTAATTACATGTATTATTCTAACTGGGCTTGTAGATTTGATTGCTAATACGAATTTTGGGGAGACAGCATTACCAATTCCAAATTTACCTATGTTGTAATCCATATTCCAGGATCAGAGGAGTCTTTTTCCTCTTTTTTAAGCTCTGCAACAGATGTGGAATGTGCATAAAGGCTTCGTTATAATTTGCACATTCAGTGTACACATTTAGACACTGAAATCAATTACCTATGCACAAAAAGCAGATAATTATTTGTTTACAAATGCAGTTACAGTTTTTGTGAAACTGTTTAAACTACTCAGAAGCATAAATGAAATGTAGAGTTAAGTGCCGCCTTTGTTTAAATGGTTCTATTTTTGGCTTTACTGTGCATTGCAAGATGGAAAACAGACCAGGAAAAAACCCAGCCCTTTTTGTTTGATGGTATGCAAAGAGAAAAAGATGAAAATTTGATATAACTTGTTTATTGAATTTTACAAAAATTCTTAATTCAGTAATCTTATGTTTTGGTGTAGGATGTTCGATTCACTTTGGATCACTGCAGTGCAGCTGTTGTTTCAGAGATAGAAGGACTAGGCAAATGGCTGTCCACTGAAGATCGTACAAATTGTGAAGTCTTTGGGTCTTTTCCACGAAGAGCAAGGTATATTTCTGGAGATCCACCGAAAGACAGTTTATTTTAAGGCCTTTAAACATTTAACTATCAAATTGAGGCAAAGTAATTAATAACTAGGAGCATAAAAGCATTTGCTTTTCTGTACAACCTTCTGGGCCAAGACTGGACCTTAGAGCACTAAACAAATTTTAAGGAACCAGTCTTCCTCCAAGTAGTGTTGCAATACTAAATGACAACCCCAGAGCACTACATGGCTAATACTGGAGCTTTTGTGGGTACTCTGTACCACCCCTTACACACAGGGTTTCTCTCACTTTATTTATCAAGTCACTGTAAACCTGTTCTTGAAAACCTCACAAAATTAGGCCAGTTGACTCTTCAATGGCAATACCTCTGGATCCTCAACCAATCTTCCTATCTGATCAGTGCAAGCCCGAGGGCTTCTACTCACAACCTTTGGCGAACGTATTGAGGCAGAGTAACACATCAGGTTCTCCGGTTGATCCAAGGTTACTGCCTTCATAGCAGAGTCAGGGGATGTGCACATGCATCCATACCTCAGCTGTTCACTTCACAGCCTGGTACACTCCTGTAAACTGCTGATTAAAGTAGGCTGGTGATGGTGTGCCCTATTGTGGGCTGCAGCGTCTCATAATGAGACATACAATCCCCCGTGTTTCTTTTCCAGCAAAGTAATACAGCCAAGGTGCAATAATGATTCTGATGGTTTAAATTGCTTGTACTGTTGGGTCAGCCCCAGTTAAAACTGAAAAAAGTTGCAAAATCTTATTCAAAAAGCAATTATTACATTCAAAGCAGAAGGATGTGTTCAGCTGCATTCTGCAAGGGTTTGGATTCAGTATACCTGTCCTTTCAACTGATGCTTATTGCCCTTGCTGATGACACCAAGCTGGGAGAAATGATCAGTATTTTGCAGGGCATGGCTTGGAATTAAAAATTATCTCAGCAAACTGAAAAATAGGACCTGGAAATACACTGTATTTTTCCACCACAACAAAGGTCAAGTACTGTACATAGGTGGAAATAATTGGCTTCACAAATATAGAGAAGGGAAGAACTGCTAAGTATCAGTAGAAGATACGGATGGTAGTCAGCAAGTGAGTCAGCAATGCCACATTAACATGAAAGAGGCAAGTACTACACAGTAGTACCTCAACTTGTGTAGATCTCTAAGACATGGAAAGTAATTCTTCCACTCTGGTTAGCACTGCTGGGCCTCAGCTGGAGTCCTGGGTCCAGTTTGTGCACCACAGTGCAGGTTAGATGTGTACCAACTGAGTATAGTCCAGAGAAGAGCAATGACTGTAATTGGCTTGCCTTGAGAATAAGGCCTATCAAGAATGAAGGAACTGAGGTCATGTAACTGAAAGAATGGAAAATTGAAGAGACACACGTCTCAGGTTTTACAGAAGAATACTATAAAGAGGATTTTGACAATCTCTTCTTTACAGGGCTTTAATTTACAGTGAGGAATATTCAAGTTATATTTTAGGGAAACCTTTGTACTAATGTACTAATGAAGATACTTCAGCTGTGGAATAGATAGTCCCAGCAAGCGTGCTGATTAGCATTGGGATTCAGCCTTGTCAGGAGATGCATGGGGCCCTCTTGGACATGAAAGCAGCACACAAGAAATAGGAAAAATACAAGAACAAAGGAAAACAAAATAGTGAGTTGATAACTCGGGGAAAAAGAAACTCTGTGAGGACTGAAATATATGGAATTCTTTGGCTCGGAGAGATGACTGGGAGACATTGCAGTGCCTGGACATGTGTACTGTACCTTTTAGATCACATTGACTCAACTTTTAGGTTTCTGGCCTTTGTCATACGCAAAACAGTTTTTGCTGTAGTATTCCTACAGTATAGGATGGAAGTGTATGCACAGAAGCACTTTGAAAGAGAATATGGTGTCTAGAATTTCACAGCTGTTCCCAACTTGAACTCGAATGTACCCGAACCGTAGTAGTGTCCCACAGTTAAACTCCCACTAGACTTCACTATCATGTTTAAAAAATAAATTACCCTTTATTTTAAAGGTCCAGTTTTTGCTCACTGACTGACTGTATTTCAGAGAAAGAAGTAGATAAAATAGTTGCATTTTTTCGTTACTTTACAAAGTCTCTATTATTTGGAAGTGCAGTGTAGATGTTTATTTATGCGCCTTAATATATAATGTCTGTGTTTGAAGGTAAATTCACATCTATTTGTATTATTCATATAATTTTTAAAGGTATTTGAATGTGAACCATGTTCTACAGCTGGGTGGTGTAAAAGAATCGTTACCATATTCCTACCCACAATTGCTGCACAAACACTTTTCTGGTTGTTTGCGCAATTTCATCTTGGATACTCAGGTAAGAAAAGTGTAACATTTTGCTTTAGCAAAGGAGTAAACGTCTTTATTAAATTTTGGGGAGATTTGTATTATACCAGAAACTTTTCCTTCCATTAATCTATATGATGCCAGTGTAAAATACAAGAAAATTCTGGATTTTTCTTTCATAATTAGAATAACTACCTTGAAAAGTTATTTCTCAGTTACAAACAGATGGATTTGTGAGCCAGAAACTGTGCCTTTGTTTATCCCCTGCTTCATGCAGCTGTCTTCCAAGCTTCTCTGAGCATTCGGGGAACTTCTGAATGGCAGTTGTATAATGGTATATTTATGCCAGCTGTCTGCTGCTTTGTTAGGAAATATTAGGGATTTTTTCCTTTCGTAGTGAGTTGAGTTTATTCAAAGGCAAAATACGGTCTTGATAAAATAAGTTGAAATCTGAATGTCAAAAAGCAAACTTAGCATCTTAAGCAATGCAGATGAAGAACAGACTGTTGTGTGGTATAGCTATTTCTGTTTGAGAATGAAGCATAAGTGTTTTTTCAGTAATATTTCGGTGTCATACAATTTTCTCTTGAAGGTGTATGACCTTCAGTCTCCTGCAGAGTCTCTGAATAGCTTTCCTGGCTGCACACTTACAGATGGGAGCTGTGAGACCATGGGGTCATCTTCCTGTGGTATTCATGGGAGGTGTCTTGGAGACTGGGGCTCGTTTGCTTGCCATTGTTTGCCGGGCTACTATGGCTATCGATGTGATAAAGGTGAAGTCTGTTTTTCTGTTACATTATTGATAGGGTGGTAAACTTTACAGTACAGAAAACTTAAAATTGCAGGTGGTGGTTGCTGAGGTGGTTTCTGATGTTTATGTTGTGTAAAGCCATATTTCAGTGTAGTTGCCAGCAATCTTTAAGAAATTCTTTTCTGATTCCCTTTGAGAAATTACTTTCTCAGTATCAGATACTTTTTTTAGTCCTGAGGGTGCTTGTGCAATAACTGTATAATGGAGACTGCATGACAAAAGAATTGTGAACAAAATTATTTGTTCTTGTCATAATTTTTTGAATTTGTATCTGTTTACACTTTCAGAAATATCTAATAACCTAAAACTTAAATGTGAGTGTGCCAGTACCACTTACTGTGCAGAATTAGAACTACACAACTGGAACCAGAAGTTACTGCTCTGTTGGTGTCTGGAAGAGACTATTGACTTAAGGATCTGTGCTTTCAGTATAGTAGGATCTTTTCTTTAGCCCTCATGGAGCCAAAGTTCACAGCAAAAAGATGACTATAAAATAGCAGGTTGTGAAAATTGGTTGTGGTACTTAATACTTTGTCTTCAGTCTCTTCTTTTGTCTTGGTCAGAGCTTCTGCTTTCCCACTGTCATCCTGTGTGAGCTTTGTAAGGAGAAGCATAAGCAGGATCAAGTCAGGAGGGAGATCACCTCTTTACAGAGGAAGATGAAGTGGGAGAGTGATGGGGGAAGTTCTGGAAATAGATAAAGGGACATGTCCCAAAAGACAAGTTATGTCTCATGGATCCATGCTGTGCATTACATTTTTTCTTTTATTTTCAACTCTTATTGTGAAAATAATAGAAATATTAATATTTCTGTCTCCCTACAGAATGGTTTACAGAATGGTTTCAAGGTCTTTATTCTGTCCTTTTAGTTGCCAAAGAATATACATTTGGGCCAGGAAGTCACGTTCGCTGTCAGCTTCCCGTCAGCGTGCCTGCCCGCAGGACACTGTTTGAAGCCATGATTAGGACACGGCAGCCTGACAGTGTTATCATGAGTACGTTGTCTCGAAATAAGGATGAACACATCACCTTGCAGGTGAGCAAGGCATCCCAGACAGCAATAGCCTAAGTTACATCAATGCCAGTGAATAGTTAGCCCAGAGAAACATTAGCTTAATAGTTGGAAATAGAACCGAAAACCTTATCTAAGCACAAAAACTTTGGAATTTGTTTTATGGACACTTACAGATCTGATCCTTCACTTAAGATATTGACTGCACAACAATGGTATCCCATTGGATTTCAGAGGAATTTATTGCCAGTTGCAGTGAAGTGGAGTTGCTGTACAGAATAGGATGAGTAGTGTGTCTGCCCTGGTGTCCTATTCAGCTGTAGTCATGAGTGTCTAATTCTGCATAGCTCAGACCTGCCAAGAAAGGTGCCTGTAGCAGTTCTAATGATGGCTGCCTCTCAGAATGACAGCCTGTTCATTTTATACATGCCACTGAGTGAGTCACCTCTTCAGCCAAGTTGGTTTGACCTGTCAGTGTAGAAGTGATACACCAGATTCTCAACCATTTGAAGAACCCCATAAATTTTTCTGAGAAGCAGGGTAAGATTACTGTGAGTGAATTACAGACTACTGCGAGTACACTGCTGCCAGTATTTAGTTGAGTTCGGTAGCACCTGAAGTATCTTTATGTTACGCTGTATGTGCAGTGTAAACATACCCTAAATGTGAACAAATGCTTTAAGATTGATGATTACATACAAGTCTTAGTTCAAGTAATGTGACAGTTACAGGTCAATACAGAATGTCAGGTGATGACTTTTTTTCTTTTTTTTCTTACTACTTTGTTAATTATCTACAAGGTTGTTCAGGGATTCTTAGTGGTCTCATATAATCTGGGTGATGGAGACTATTCTGTAAGCCTTCCCTCCTACCACATTGATAATGGTGAATGGCATCATATCACACTGGAGAGAAATGAAAATGAATTTACTCTTCGCCTTTATGAAGGAGGTGGGAAGAGAGAAATTCAGAAAGCACCAGGAATATACAAAGAGATTGTGATTGACCCCAGCAGCTTGGTCCTTGGAAACACCTACCCATTCAATCCAAACAAGAGTTTTCAAGGTGAGGAATTCTTGATCTTACTGTTCAGACCTGTAAAAATGAAGGTTTATTGGTACTACATGGGCATATTGCATGAAGCTTTCTTGTTTATGTAGAGCTCAAAGTAAACAGATGTCTTGCATGACATGTTGCAAAAGGGACAAATAAACTGTTCTGACTAGAAAAAAGTTACAGCGGGGAATTATATGCAAATACTGTTAGCTACTGGACTTGGAACAAAGATGGTAACCTCTTCACATGACTGCGTGTAGAGTATTTGTAACTGGAGATCCACAAGCGCCTCCCAGGTGGACTGTGGGTGGCTCATTCCGTTAAATGCACAGAATTGGTTCGTTATATGGTTCTGTCCAGCCCATTCGGCAGCTCTCCTTCCCTAGCAAATACAATTGTCCCTATGCTGAAAGGAATATTTCCATTTTATATGTGCATTGCATAGCACATGAGCAGCTCTGGTTTATTCCCTTTAGGAACTACCTTTGTATTATTGGATTTTACAGTCACTCAGTTGAAGCATTAACTAAAATTAGAAATGGTTTATTGAATGAGAGCTAACAATTTACATTTTTAGTAACTGAGTGGACAAAGTCATGATGTCTGTTTAAAAAACAGATCAGTTTTCAGCCTGGAAATTGAATAGTTACACAAAGGAGAAATACAGAGAAACGTAAGGTTAAGCTATCCACAACAGCTTTTTACTCTGTTGTCAGTTGGCAGCTCACCCTTTGCCTAAAATCACAGTGTAAGTAATGCACAGTTACACGGCACGTCTTTTATACTGACAAGGAAGACACATGCCATTTCTTGGTTACATGTGCCTGGTATTTATCACCTCTCTCTCCCATGCTGTTCACCTCTTTAACCAGATTCTAGTGAATCCATTTGAAACAAGGTGATAATGTTTTCACCAGATAGAAGTATTTCAGTGAATAACACAAAAGTGCAAGGCAAAAACTTAGGAAGTGTATATGCATTAAACAGAATAACAACTTACAGCATAAGTGTACTACAGTTATTTGGAAAGAGATTGTTTTCTACTGTTTCACTAGAAGTATTCCAATAACTAAAGTTAGTGAGACCAAGGGACCATATTTTTAATTTTTATTTATGGGAGTAATAGTATTTATTTTTAAGTAAATAGATCAAAGAAATCAAATGGTTACATGAAGATCTTTTCAATTAGGACAATTAATGTTGCTGTTACGCAGCTGAAACTTAAGGGCTTAAGGGCTTTGAAGTTACAAAATATACTTGATTCACTGAGGTACATGCTTTTATGCTGAAGCATCTCATGCATATGAAATTAATGCCACACATCCTCAGTACAAATCTATCAGTGACTCAAGGCTGTTTTATTATTATTTGTGGTTTGCTCTTCTATAAAGTTAAGCTGTAAACTACAATTAAAAATCAACACAACACAATTTATACAGGTACATGTTGAAGAATATAACAGACTTTCCACAGATAACAGATTTTCCACAATATTTGGACTTTTCTATTGAAAACATAGTGAAGAGGTATGTGTTCTGCTGTCTTGAACACAAGTAGGTAGGGGCCTGCAGCAGCACTTGGTTCTTGTGGAGAACACAGGGCGTCTTGATCAAAACTTTAAGAAATTCAGTCAAAAAACAGAGAACAATGCTACAAAGGTTTAGATAAATTCAGTGCTAGATTTAAACTTTGGTAGCCTGTGTCCTTTGTAAATATAAACTGCCAAATCTTACAGCTGCTTCAAATCATTCTTGCTGAATGGCTTTTAAAACAGTCTCTTTGTGCCTTGCCTCAGGATGTATGAAGGATGTCAGATTTAATAACTACAGGATCCCTCTGGATACTCGCGTGAAGGAGCTGGTGTCAGTATTAAGTGCCCAAGGCGTCAAAGAAGGCTGTTCTTCAGAGGCTTGTAGGAATAACCCTTGTAACCAGGAATTTATTTGTATTGATTTGTGGATGATGCATGAATGCAGGTAATTGGTGGAAATAAAAGTACCCCTCCAGATTCAGGTGGGAAAGGGTGGATGTGCAACTTGAAGGCTGCCACTGGCGATGTCATCGTCATCACATCAGTTGAACCACAGTGAAACACTAAGGTAGATGCCTGCATAGGCATCACATTACCAGGAGAACACTGTCCTTTTAGGTACTACCCTTAGCTGATGTAAATCAGCGTATCTCCATTGATTCTGTAACAATTGCAGCTGCCTGTCTTAATTGAAAATGTTTAAAGAATAGCAGCAAATCCAGAATGTTTGTAAACCCTGCAACCTAAGAAAAGAAGGTATGTTGGCTCAAGTGGAGTGGAACACTAGCATGGCTACCTGTCTCGTGAAGTTCGTACTGTGCAATGTAGGTGTGCTTTCTTTTGTTAGAGTCTGACTTTGTACACTGTCTTAAGCTGTGACCTCTGTTCCCTTACAGGCCACTCCAGTTGCCTTAGAAGCACCACATCACTAAGCTCAGAGATCTTGTGTGTGACTGGGGCTGAGGTTAGGACAACGCTAATTCAAGTTAGTTGTGCTGTGAAAACGTACACTTTAAGCATTACTGCCAGCCACTGTCCGCACAGAGTTTTCTAGAGATGTATTTTTTTTCCTGGAAGTTCACTGTGATGGAAACACAAAGAACACAGCATAGCTTATTCTGCCTAGACAGAACTGTGCACCCTAATCCATCTTTTTTTCACATGGGTAATCTTGCAGAAGCCAGTGGAACTACTGGAGTTCTGAAAGCCCCAGATGTAAGGGTTTAAAGTTGTGGAGCTCACTGTTGTATGACTGCTTTAGAAAAGATGATAATCCTGTAATTCTAAGTAACTTACTTCTAGTAGCCACTTCAGAAACTGTATACAGAGCGTCATCAAAGACTGTTTTAAAATCTTAAATGCTGCCTTTCATGCCTACTTTTCTCAAAGTTTAATGGTTTCATTTTGCCTTCGTCTTTTCAGCTGCCCTCCGGGACACATGGTCATGGAGAATGCCACTGGTAGACAGTGTGTCTACACTGCATGTGCTGAAAGACCCTGTAACTATGGTACCTGCATCTCGCAGTCACCAACCAAGTTCCAGTGTCACTGCCCTGATGGCTATACTGGACCTAACTGTGAAATCACACTGGCAGTCTTCCGCAAGGATACAGGCCTGAGCTTTAGTTCCATGTTTGCCATCTGCATTTGCTTTTTGGCGCTGTTAGGTAGTTATGGCAACTACATCTTGTATTACCTTTGGTGAACTCATTTATCCATCTTGTCCTGAATGGTCGTCATCTCATCCTCCTG
>NW_010559699.1:57564-68432 GCF_000687285.1 Phaethon lepturus
AGACTTGACTCTGCCTTCATTTCTTTGCCATGGTCTGAGGTCCATCAGTAACTTAATTCTTCATCCCCATGTGCATATATTGCTAAGTGAATCAACATTTGTGAGTGGTGGAAAATCTTTGCAGTTTTATTTTCTGCACATTTTCATTTCATTGCTAAGGAACTGTTCAGATGCATAATTGGAAGCAAATTCGATTAAACAGCAAGAGTGGAATTGCTACCAGACAAGCATTGTTTAAAATACTATTGAGCATGAAACATATTTTTCAGTCTAGGAGAAATACAGTCTGATAGGCATAGACTTGGTCAGACAGGAGCAATTTCTTGCGTCTTACCAGTTGTGTCACAACTCCTAACAGCTGCTTTTGGCTTCGTCAGCCATTTTCAGGCTTAGGCATTGGGTCTCAAAAAGAGGAGGAAAGACAAAGAAGGATCTCACTAGTCAGGAAGGATCACATCTTTGAGTCCTTGTTTATTCAAATTTCATGAAAGTTTGCTTGAGTAAGGACATAGGATTTTTTTCATGGCTTTTACAGTGTTAAGTTTCATTCAAGTCATAGCAAGAGTATGGAAATGTATCATGGACTATTTTGCATCCATCTGTAGCCATCTGAAATACCATCACTCTCCCCAACTCTGCTAGATACTATGTTTGCCGTGCAAATACTAACAGCTGATAATGTGGGAAGCTAACTGGTTTCATAGATTTTGGAATCCCAGTTAGTTAAAGCTGACCAGAGATTGTTATGTTAAACAGGGTGTTTTCTTTTTTTTTGCTGTGTCAGAGCAGTTTTATTGTGAGTGACTTCGTGTTGCTGCCTGTGCTTGACTGAACTTGTCTGAAAAACCTGTTAACTTTTACCTAATAATCCTGCTAATATTTCAGGTCTCAATTATGAGTTAGAAACAGTTGTTTTTAACCAAGTGGTGTGCATTTTGTGAGTTTTAGTAGATGTTGTTAACAATGGTATTATCACACAAGTAACGTTTGTTAAAAGAAGTTTTAATTCCTTGTTCTCAAGATTTCAGATGCCCTTTCTCTTACACAGCTTCCAGAAAGTGCTAATGCACTTAAAAGTGATTAATTCATGCAGTTTTAATTACAAATGTGTAAATTTCCAGTATATTAGAAGAGCTGTTTTTCTGACATCTGATTACATGTTTTAAATTCAAATATGGAACCGCTTTGTAAGTAAACCGATACCAGGGCGCTCCACTTTGGTTCGGTATCACAGGAACCTTGCCCACCCCTCCTGCCAGGAGGGGACTTCAGCTCATTTTGTTCAGTTGAAGACGTGGCGATACTTGGGAGCTTGCAACTGCCCTAACACTAATGCAATGGATCAAAGAAACAATAAACCTCATAGAATGCTTTTAAAGACAGAAAACAGGCAGGAGCTTACACTGTTGGTATCTGTATGGAAGAGATACTATCTGCAGTGGGGATGCTTCTGGTTTACACTCTTGTTACACGGGCTATATTCGTTTTAAGCATTGGCTGCTTCTTAGCAGAGTAAAAGAATAGAACACTAAAATACTTGAGTATCTTGAGATCAGCTCAGCTAAAAAATGACTGCCAAAAAGTTACCACGTGAAAATCTGTGTGACACGTTCTCTTAACTGGGGGTGGGGAGCAGGGTGGAAGAGGTAAAAAACGCATTGATTCAGCTTGAAGGGTGTAGCTACACAGCACCGTGCAGGGCGTAGACTTCCGTGTGCACCAGTTTCAGACCCAAGCTCATCTAGATGCTGCTCCACAGAACTGCACTCTGTCGTGTGGATACTGTGTAAGAGATTTAGTCTCTTTAATTCACTGCACTGTTAGTTTATGGTATCCAGTGGTTTGAGGTCTTACTATGAGGCTTTATCACTTTCTATAGAGTTGGTAACACAGTGGTACGCAACTTTCTATTTACATAATGTTCAGTATCTGATGTTGAAGCTTTACAACTGTCAGTTTGTAAAATGCACCTAAGCATTTAAGAATAATGTTTAAATTCATGGATGTTAAGGCAAAATGTGCCTGATTTTTTTTTTTCTAGTAAAATATATAAAGTAATTTCCTCTTTCGTCTCGTGTCTTCTTGTGCTTCATTTCTGTGTAATTGTATGTTACTGTCAACACATTGGTACTTAAGTGCTACCCCTTTGTATGCATTTTCTCTTACAAAGTTTAACTCCATACATTAAATAGGCCTCTCAACACCACATGGGTCATTCGGTTCTTCAGTTGGTTGTGCTTTGAACAAGTACAAAGTTGTACTTTAAAGGGTATTTTAAAATGCTCATTAAAGGCGTTTTCTTTCATGTTCGCTCACTTGTAACTACATTGAAGAGTGCAAAAATCAAACATCAGCTGATTTGCTGAGAAACACAAAACTACAGCCTTGCTGCTGGCTCTGACAGCAAACCAGGGCTGCAGTTCTCCTGTAGAACGGCTGCTGCCTAAGCCATCCTGCAGTACTTCTGTATATGAATGTTTTACTTGTTTCTGAATGATGTTCTGTTTTGCTCCTGTGTGTTCACACAGCTCTGTTCAGTGCTGCATTCTTGTGGGCTCGCTGGAAGACTGGCAGAAGTCTGAATGGAGGAGTTTACCATGTATCTGCGCATCATGAGGATTTGGAGGACATCAGAGAAAATATCCTCAACTACAATGAAGAAGGGGGTGGGGAACAAGACCAAGTAAGGATCACTGTGTTACAGTACAGTTGAGAGGGCACTGGTGGCTCACTATTCTAATGAAAAGATATTTTATGCTTTCTTTATAACTGAGGACCTTAGCCTTTGTTCTGTGGATTCATTACTGCAACTGGTAGATTAATTATTTGCAAGGTTATGTACACAAGGGTGCATGTTTCTTAAGCGGAGAGAAGTGCCTATCAATTTTTAATTTGTCTTAAAGCAAGTGATCCTATGTGCATATTTAAAAATGCTTGTAGAGTGAGTTTAGCAGTAAAGAACTAACAGCTGATAGTTTTGGTTTCATGGCTGAAGAGCTGCTGAGGTTCTCAGTGGTAACTACGGCTGTAGCACCAAGGGCTTTAAAGAGCCTGACGTGAGCTGTTTTTTATGGACAGTTTTGTTCTGGAGACTGCTCATAACAGCAGCGATTCAGACTTGACTCGTTAAGAAACCGAGGTACCACATTTGTTCCTCTTAGTCCCTGAAGCACATGGTGGTTATGGAAGAAACTTTCTGCATTTTTCTGTTTTGGAGAGAAATATATTAGCGAACACAAGCCGTGTTTATACTTACAGTAGACCAGATTATACCTAAACCAGACAATATTAGCATTTCTGCTAGCTGTTTCAAGGATTTCTACATGTCAGTTTAAGCCAGACCTTTGGAAGAAAACTGTAGATATTCTAGAGGAGTAATTTAAATAGATTATTTGCTGACTCATGGACATTTGCTATGTTTAAAAAAGGTAAGGAACTTCATTACTGCCTTTGAAATTGTTCATTTCATAGATTCAGAAGGTGATGTGACCCTGCAGAGGTAGTAATAGTCAGGGTGCTGATGTGATGGATCAAAAAAAGCCAGTGATTTAAAGAACTGAATGTGACCTGTCCCAAAATTCCAAATATCTTCAAGAATTTTTAGTTATGTTTTACAAGGTCACTTGAGAAAATATTCTTACTTGTAGAGGATCCTTAATTTCTTGATGAATTAGTGAAAACATAACACAGGGACATTTTCCATGTGATAACACAGAAAGCTGTATGCATAAATCCTGTTTTCCTCAGGAAGATTAACTCCCTCTGCAGCACTTTCCACTTTTACACCCCGAAGGTCTGTAGATTGAGGAAGTCCACAGTTACTGTACGACATGTTTAATTACTTTTGGACAGTTCTTGTAAGCCGGGGAATCAAATTAGTGACTTGATCTTCATCTGAGGCGGTTACTCTGTCTTGAAGAAATGCTGCTTGGAGTGAAGCCTTTATGGGTTCTGTATACTGTTCTGAAATTACTCAGATTTGACAGTTGCTGGCATTGCAGCTAAAACTTTCCAGTATCCTTTTCAATACCTAATTGTTTGTCTAGATTTAAAAAAACAACTAAATTCCCAGAATTACAATAACCTAATTGTATTCTAATGTTACCTTAACAAAAGGATCACGAGGTTGCTTGGACAACAGAGTTTTGTCTTTGTAATGTTAGCAGAGGGTGGGACTGCAGGGACAAGAGGCTGTCTCACTGAGGAGTTTCTGCACCTGAAATAAAAACAACTATCCCTCTGAGAGAAATCAGGAGTTCATAAAAATTGTAGTGGATTACTGCACTGTTGAGTATATACTTAACAGTATATACTTAACACAACTAAACACCAGTTGTTAAAAGCCAGCTTTGGAGCTAGAGGCAAGGATTGACTCAGGTTTGTAGACTGCCCACAAAGAACGGTGTATAGTCAGAAGAAATGTGTCATTTTAATGAACAACTAATAGCAGTGAAAGGTGATTTTAATATCACCCAGTTCACTGAAGGGATGATCCTTAAATCTGTATTTGGACAAACTCCCATTTAAATTTTGTACAACTAAAAGGTGCCATGTTTTATTGATTATATACTGGTAACCATGCTGTTATAAAATCTCACAGTGGGATCATACTGTAGCTTACACTGAGAGTATGCCTGAGATAGGCAGCTGTGCTGTAGGTCTCACACTGTTCATCACTAAGGGTGTTTAGTCTCTGGATGAATAGAAATAAGCAGCTATTCTATGTTACAGCCCTATCCCAAAGCCTAGTCTTGCCACTTAGGTGGCTTCTTGATTGTAGGTGGGTTGAGTTTGTTTTGAAGTTCTCTGTCTCCGATTGAAATTCGCAAAGGCTCACCAAGATTACCTAGGAGGTATGTGTTGTGCACAATTCAACGTGCGAGAGAATAATTGTTAACCTTCTGGAATGTGCCGATCTGACAGCTCTGTCTCTGATGGCTACTATTCAGATGAATAGCATGAGCAATACAAGTAATTACTTGTTTGCTCTAATGAATTCTGTCTCTCACAGCCTGTCAGTGGTGTTCTTTTGCCTGTAAGTCAGTCCAGAGACAACCTTTGGACTGCAGGAAGGTGAAGGATGCTGCAGGACAACAGTTTCCTTTCATTCAGCTAGCATAAAGATTCTGATCAGTTAATGCAATTACCTTTATGGTGCTGGCTTTAGTAACAGAAGCTGCACTTCAGGAACTGCAGCATAATTATCAGACAGCATTAACTGCTGCTTCACTAGAAGGGAAATTTTGTGTGTGTGCGTGCAATACGTAGTTACTTGGCTTTTACAATCATGCCACTTCCATAGAACAGTTACTCCACAGACTGATAAAATTTTAACAGAAATCACAGCAGATGTTTGAACTACTAATGCAGAAATTTAACATGCTATTTGTGAATATCCTTTCTCACCGTTGTTGCCAGACTTGTTATCAGTGTTTAATGATGAAAAAACACTCAGATCCGAATTTCAGAACAAAAATTGGGGCATTTTTGTCCCTTTTATGTAGCTTCTAACAGGAAATTAGACTTGATTTTGAACCTAATTGTAGTAGCGTAGGTTGTGCAGGTGTTCCTCACTCATCCTCATCTGCTTGGTGGGCTTTGGCTTGCTTAGGCACGTTGTAGGTAGCAGAGTTAGTTGAACAAGCCAATCCTTCATGTGTTCACACCAAACGGACTGTCTCGGGATTGTTCCTTCTTTATTTCCACTAGAATGTGAAATTTTGAGACCTAGAGAGAGTACCGATTTAACGTGAATGGTTTCTCACTCCAGGATGCATACAACATGGCAGAACTGCAGGTGTCTATTCATGCCAGCCCAGCCTATTACAAGAAGAAACAAAAACCAACAAAACTGCAGTGTTCCTTTAGTGATGCGTCCCAAAGCATGCAGGAGCAGACCAAAATGTCAGCGACTACAGAAGCCTCTTTTACTAGTGGAGACTTTGGTTGGTACTCGTCAGATGTCAGCGATGCTGGCCGTCCCGCCCAGGCTGCGCCGCAGGACTCGCTGCAGGTGTTCTGCACCGAAGGAGAAGGCTCGGTTGCCAGCAGTCTCAGTAGCCTGAGCTCCTCTGGACCAGATGAGGGTATAGAGTTTGATGACATTAAAGGGTGGGGACCAAAGTTTGAGAAATTAACTGAACTGTACTCCCATACAGATACAGACCTGTAGGTTACCAAGTCTGCTATTTTCAAAGTGGGGTACTTTGTCATTCACACGCAGTGGTGAAGGAAGATTCTGTTGTCACTAAGGTAATAAAGGACTCTTTGGGAGATCATATGTACATAAGCTAAGATGGTGCTCAAAGCATGAAGAATGCATGCTGTGTGTACTGTTTTCAGTAGGAGCAGTAGCAGTTACTTGAAGGAAAAAGCACATTTTCTTTTTCTTGTGAAAATAAAGTCCATGTCGTATTACATCCCTCTTGTTTCCCTGACTGAGCCTCAGTTACGGTACCCGCTCACTGAACAGAGTGCAGAGCCAGGTAAAGGAATGGAGCAGCATGGATGGTGATCTTTAACTTTGGTTATAACTTAATGAAACCCCTTTATGCTGTCACATAAATGCAGAAACTGAATTTAGGCACAGTACGTCAAGTCAGCTGCTTGGAACTAAATAATTTTCTTACTGAAAAGGCCAGGTTTTCTAAGACACTAGCCTTAAAGGTCACGAGTTAGGAATTTCAGTAGCAAACACCACAGTTCACCATAATCTCTCATTCCTAATGGGCTACTAAACTGAGCCTAAACTAAGGACCAGCCAGAACTGTGTAATTTGCATCTACAGTCCCGCCCTTCATGTTTTGCTAAGCTTCATTTAATTGAAACATGGCAAGAATTAGGTTTGAGAGGCTGGAGATGGACCATTTTAATAAAGCACTGACCAACTACAAGTGTAGCCAAGTGATGCCTTGCCAGGAAGAGCTGAAAGGAAACATAGATGCATTTTCATTGAAGGAAAAACCCAACATCTCCTGCATGTCGTCGAAATAGTGTCTTTTGGGATGGCAGAAGGCTGAAGGTCTTTCCTGTATCCAAAAAAGAACTTCACTTAGCACTGGGACTTCTAAAACTAAATCCCGTGATAAACAAAACCCTGCCAAAAAGTCTAATAATTCAAAGATGGTAATTTTCCAAAAGCCATGAATGACAGCACATAATAATACAAGCCTCCCTCAGATGTATTTCTGTAGAAAATCAGGAATAACTGGGGACAAAGAAACACAGGGAAAAACAGCGGTTACAGGGGGTAGAATATTATGCTCTAAATTGTCAGTCCCTTTTTCAGACCATTTAATGTCCGGCTAGTAGTCTGGATATTTTTTTTTAAACGTGACAGTATTTGGAAGAGAGAAGGCTCCATACAATCAATTTTTTTTTTTAAATTGTCACCATTTCTATATGTAAATGGAGTGAAGCGCAGCAAGAACAATCTTATTTTGTGCTGTTTCTTTATAAAATATATAAATGGTATGATATTACAAGCTGATAAATTATCTTAGAATCTATGATATATTCATATTGTTTTGTTAAAATAAAGCATAAACCAATGTATTTTAAAAGACATTTAAACTGCTTTACTTACAGTTGCATCAGTAGCTTGTTTCAGGTGGTCTGGCTTATATATATAAAAAAATGAAACACCCATAAACAAATAGGTCAGTGCAGTCTGCAGGCTAGATGAATTTGCACATTTCCCAAATGAGACATATTCACACAGTATCTTGTTCTTGCATGTGTCTGTGACACACTTTGGAAAATCACAATCAACTAAAGGGTTACAGACAGCAGATAATGTGTCATCTTCATCTGGAAAAGCTAAATGCCATTTTTACCCATGCCTAATAGCTTTGATTCACAGATGGTAGTTAAGTCTATCATTTTGTAATTTTACTGATACATTTACCAGTGAGGAGACATAGGCTAAAATACCTTGTGATGTTCACAAGTCAGCTATGTCAGCTTCTGTATTTCATGATCATAGCAGTCACAAACAGGATATGGAAAATGAAGTAAATATATAATGCACAAACATCTATTCCTTCCCCAAGCAGCAGTATTTTTGTCTGCATACTTTGTGTTCTTTCCGTAACTATGGATATGTTGTCATTTTGGCTGGTTTTAATTTAATTTAGCTTGTAAGCTCCTTGGGGCAAGGACTGTCTTTGCCTGTGAAGTGTCATGCATATCTAAGGTACTGTATAAATAATAAATAAGCCTTCTGTATGTGATGTCTCTTCCTTGCATATGCTCAAGGTTGACTAAAGCTTGGATTCTATTGAATTACTTCTCTCTCAGCTTTGATCAGAGACTTCCACAAACATGACTCACGCTGTTCTGGCGGAAAAGCTGAGGGAAGCAAGAGTTGCTTCTAATTGCTGCGTGGACCCGGGCTCTAGTTACGCACTCAAAAGACATGTTACCATTGCAGAGTTTTCCCCGAGTGCTGCAGCTGGCTGGGGCCACAGCCCTGTACTTTTCTCAGATAGCCAAGTGCTTTTTGCATGTAGCATGGTCGTGGTTTTTGCAGCAGTAGTTAGTGTAAGGAGGAGGAAATCCTTAACTTGACATTCAACTCAAGTTGTGTAACCCATAGGCTTATTCCCTATGCTGGGATTTTAGGTGGTGAGAAGCAGCTGATGTGTAGGATGAGGACTGTGATCCTTATTACAGCTATGACACTAATTTGTAAATAAACATTAATAATAATCACCACCATGACCTCAGAGCTACTTGTGTAATTGCAGTTAGACATATGTTTTACAGAATACACAGTATAAAACAAAAGGTCAGAAAACATTTTAGAACTGCTTGTTTTAAACTTGTGTAGAGACAATCTCAGAATAGGACATACTGACTTGCAGCTGCCATCCCCTGTTAAAACCTATTTTTCCTCTTTCTAGGGATTACTGATTAGTTCACTTAATTTACCTGTTTTAATTTGCATGCTGCTCTTTTAATTACTGTGCAATTTCTGAAATAATATCTTTACTTGTTCCACATCTACACAGACGTGTACAAATATTTCAGCACCTCTACAAAAAAGCTTACCGCAGCATAGCACTGATGTCGCTCAAGAACAGGGACAGCTGTCTTGACAACAGAAAGCTTTGCAGTGGGTGAGAGGGGAAGAAAAAAAAAATTGAATTAAAAAAAATCACTGGGTCCCTAGGTAGTGGGATTTTCAGTAATCTGGTACTTCTACTAATCTTCTTCCATGTTCTTTACCGACTTTAAACATGTAGTAACATATTTTTTAGTATAAAATATTTGTAAAGGTCTGAAATTTAAATAATCATGTGGATATTAGTATTTAAGCTGTCTGCCTGTCAACTACATTAATCTTTGTGTTTTCCCCTTTTTAAAATAACATCCCAAGTATATAACATACAGCCAAGCCACGCCAAAGCTGATTGTCCTTATGTCTGACCTACTAGCTAGTACCAGCAGGTTTAGAAGGAAAACCAGAGCTATAGAAGGAGCAGGATTAGGAAGAAGAAAGTTGAGCATTTTCTTAATTATAGAAATGATAAAAAACATGGGCATTTCCTGGGGATTGGCATTGGAATTCCTGGAATTGCACCATGCTACTGCTAAGTGTTGATGAACGAGGAGGTTTTGAGAAGCCTGGTTCTCTGGAACCCTGAATCCCCTCTATACAAGCATACCATGGTATGATAATATCCCTTTAATTACGTGAATCTTACAGAAGTCCTGTCTGTACCCGATTCACACTGGTGACAGAACTCCCCAAAACCTCACTTTCATAGTACTACACGTGCGAAGGTGTGACTGCACCCAGGCACCACAAGCGAGAAGACGACAGGCTGGACAGTTGCGCGCGTAGCTCCGCACCTCCCACTCCTCCCTGCCGCCGGAACGCCTCGGCATTTAAAAGCCCCCAATTCAAATAAAGCACCTCATACCTGTAATCTCTCTCTCCCATGGAATGCCTGTTCCTTTTCATCGAGTAAGAATACTAAAGCTGGAGCTACGATGTGGAAACAAGCGGCTCGCTATCGGTCAAAGGAAATTACATTTACTGAAACGGAGTAACTAACCGCCTCAGTCTACTGACCTTGCTGAAGTTAAAGTGTATTGGGGGATGTCTGGTAAAAACCATGGCTGACTGATACACCTTTAACTTGTAACAGAGAAAGGAAGTCCGGCAAGCTGTTAAAACACAAAGGTGATTCAAGAAGTCAGCGATACATGCAACGGTAACAAGCTTGAGAAAAGTCAAACGTCCCTGCTGAAAACTCCTTTGCTTTCCTCCATATGGACTGAAACAAAGCTGATTCCCTGACTGCACCTTTCTCAATCCATCCCAACATACACCCAACCAAAAAGTGACTTTCAAATTACGCAATTTATTTAGTATACAATACTCATTACATCTCTTTACAGCAACATATTATAAAATAACTATGTTAGAACTCACCGGCAGAACACTGAAACGAGAAAAGAAAATATACTTATGGATCCCAAAGGCTTATCTCCCCTAAAAACATTCCGGCTACTTGCTAACGTTTTGTCTCCGTGATCTAGAAAGTCGTTCACGCCACAACGCCGCTGACGATGCGCCATTCCCATCGCTAGGTACTTGCAAGCGTTCGGTAAGCGCCTTGCCACGAGGGCTGGCCCTGGCGTGGCTCACACTTAACATAACGAAAGAGTGATGCCACAGCAGCCACTTGGAAATAAGGTGCGTCACGATGATGCAGTTCAGGAATAGGTAAAGTTGTTTTTTAAAAAAAACTGCACATTTTTAATGCAGCGGATGTAGGTCACAGCAAGACATGGGGAGTAGAGAAAACAATTATCAGGCAACTGAACCACCACCTACCTCCGAGACGCGTCGGAGCCTC
>NW_010559700.1:0-4072 GCF_000687285.1 Phaethon lepturus
TGATCCCTTGGTTGTCCTGCACATACCCTGTTCTTCCTGTCTTCATTTGTGTTACTATTTTTCTTGATACCAAAAATAGGGTCAATATTTATCCTTTTAGGAAAATTTACCTGTTTCTATTGTGCAGTGCTGCACCTGTCTGCCTATGTAATTAATTCTTTAAAAATGCAAGCATACGAAAAGAATTATTAAATTTATCTGATCACTGATAGTTAGAAAAATCTCAGGAAAAAACCCCATACCAAAAAATAATAAAACTCTGATGATATAGATGATCAAAAGCAGTAACATACGTACTTATGAGTGCTCTTACCACTTAAAAAGAAACTCATGGAGTGCTACAAATTACAGGTTTAGAAAGTGGAGGAATCTCAATTTACTGCCACAGATGATGCATTAGTAGCAAAATCCTCTGAAGAAGTTTTATAGCTCAATTTTTTGGCATTTCCCAAATTACCTGTGAAACTCTTACTCATTAAAGAACATTTTTAACAAACACATTGTCTAGTCTACTTTAATAATACAATGGCAAAGTCAATGGATCTGCAGCCATGTAATAGAGGGGAGAATTTGAATGAAATTTATACGTAATTTTTGAACTGCTAAAAATTCTGTAATTTTTTCTTAGAAAGATTTGATCTATGTTAGGAAATTTAATTCATTATATTGGTACTAGTCACTTAAAAATGTGCAAGGAAATTGTTTCAATTATTTCAGTAGTGTTGCAATGGAGCTTTCACTCAATAACACACCTGATAAACAGCTTTATAAATCTCACAACACACTCAAGGAAACAAAATTCTTCAGAGGTTGTTTCTTACAAGCATGTCCTGGTTTCAGGCAGGATAAAGTTAATTTTCTTCACAAAAGCTAGTGTGAGGCTGTGTTTCAGATTGGGGATGAGAAGATATTGATAATGTACTGATGTTTTGGGTTGTTGCTAAGTAGTCAAGGGCAGTCCCGCTTCTCATGCTGGCCTTCCAGTGAGAAGACTGAGGGTGCATGGGATGCTGGGAGGGGACACAGCCAGGACAGCTGACCCAGGCTGGCCAAAGGGATATTCCATGCTATATGACGTCATGCTCAGTATATAAAGATGGGACGAAGAAGAAGGAAGGGGTGGAGGGACATTCGGAGTTACGGCGTCTGTCTTCCCAAGTAACCATGACATGTGATGGAGCCCTGCTTCCCTGGAGATGGCTGAACCCCTTCCTGTCGATGGGAAGCAGTGATTGAATTCCTTGTTTTGTTCTGCTTACGTGCGCGGCTTTTGCTTTACCTATCAAACTGTCTTTATCTCAGCCCACGAGTTTTCTCACTTTTACTCTTCTTATTCTCTTTCCCATCCCACCTCATGGGAGTGAGTGAGTGGTTGCATGGTGCTTAGTTGCTGGCTGGGGCTAAACCACGACAAAGCATCACTGCCACATCTAGCAGGACAGCAGCAGATGTTTGACATGACTCAGCAAAATTTATATGAAAGTTTCCAACAGGAAGTGCAGGAAAACAGTTTCTGTGAATGATGTAGCTGAAAGAATTTAAGATATTGTCAGAACAGCAAGAGCTGTATCCTTTTTCACTGAAATTGCATAAAAGCAAACTAGAATGATTAGAACCTCTAGTGTATGACATCTCTTGGTTCAGAGGCATGATTCCAAGCTGGCAGTATCATGAAATGAAAACAGGTATGAATAATGCAGACAATGAATGAGCAATTAACGTACAGTTTATGTTTATTAACCCCTGCTCTGACACATCATTTGAGGTTTTCTTGAGCTTTTGCCTGCTGATTTTACAAGGCCTTGTCAGAAAGCAAGTGCCTTAAGAAGTTCTCTCTCACCTAAAGAATATGATTCTTGGAACATCTGCACAACCCTCTGATAATCAACATCTTCTCCTCAGCCAACTTTACTCTGTATATTCTTCATGACTGGTGCTTCAGACCTTCCCATGTACCCTATTTCTCCCTTTCAACCTTACAGTTTCTGCACTGGTACTTCTGTTTAAATGATCTTCTTACTCTCTGCCATTTCTTGCCCTAGTCTACCTTCACTCCTATCTTTTAGCTTCAGTCAGTTAGTATAGCATTTTTTTTTCCACATAGTTTTTTGCAAATCCTGTTTCTGCCAGGTTCTCTCTTCTGAACTGTTCTCTGTGCGCTAGCACATCCAGAAGGACACTGGAAGGCCTTTGATCTTCCTGCTCCTAATTTCAACATTAAGCATATCTGTATTTTAAACCCACAAACTGAGAACTTGAGAGATAACTCCAGACATGTATTGATTACAATGGTATTTCTGCTTGCTTTTTTGAAGATGCACTTCCCTCACAAGGCTTAAAATTTTCACAAAAAACCTACTGGGGTTATTAACATAGTTTTTTAAAGAATCTGACCTCATTTGACTGTTCTTAAAGAAATTAAAGGGAAATAATAATCCTTCAGAAAAATATTCAACATTTATTACATACTGCAGAACGCATTTACTGTTACATATTTTTTGCAAAATATAGTTCAGCTAAAGGTCATCAGTATCAGTAAAGAAAATGCTTCCAAGTTCTTATAAATCTCTGATTTGCCAAGGTACTTCTCCAACACACGGCGAAATTATTGACCCTCAAGAGGTGAACACTTCGGCAATCAATTTCAAGTCACAGCCTGAAAGCTTGCCAAATACGTAGCTCTCATAATGATCAGAGATTTAAGACTTAAACATTTAGAAATTTATTCCCAAAGACCATAGAGGAGCTGACACAATAAGACAGTCTCTAATGGAACATTAATGGATGACAAACAAGTGCACACCTATCTTAACAAATACATAAATATTCACAATATTCATCATACTGTTTAATAGTCCAGTTCTGACATGGAATGTCACTAATGTTTTCAGTTCACCTGTCCAAGTCACAATGACAGGAAGGGCAAAGTGTAGGAAAATGCACAAAAGTGACTGGAGAGAAAACTGTGGATTCTAGAGGATGCTCTGCAAGATCTGTGAAAGAGAAAGCACTGAAAGGAAACAGTCCCTCAGCCATGATACTGAAGTGGGTTGTGGTGCATTCTGTGTGCTTGTTTTGCTCTCTGTCACAGCCCATACTCATGTCACTGAGATATTCATTTGTTGCATCTAACACTAGGGGACCTTCTCTTGATCTGGTAGTCTCCTTGTTTTTCAAGGAGAGCATAATATGACTGAAAGGGTTTTCAGTTTCTATTTCCCCTCACAAGCTTTAACTCTGCACACCTCATGCAGAATGCTTTGGTATTTGATATCTTTTGTCACTGGATCTCTCTCTCCCTATGTTAATATCAAGTTTCGTCCCTTATCTTCCCTTTCAGTCATGATTCCTATCTGATCTTCCACCCCTCCTACCTTTTTGCAACATCTTAATTTATGGCAATTCCTCAGAAAACTATTTTGGTATTTTCAGAAACAAAGAACTGAATTTCAGCGAGACACTTCATTTTTGTTCAGTCTTCGCTCAAGAGCTCCATCAGAGACCACTGTGTTCTTGCTAAGATTTCCCACACTTGGAAACCTACCACTTTATGATCTGGGCTTTTGAGACCGTCATTAAAATAATAATGCTTTATTGATCCCATGATTACATTATTTACCTTGCTGTTTCCTGTTTTTAATTACAACAATTGAGAAATTGTCTGAAGTGTTTCATTTTTCAGACTAAATAGCACCAGCTGTTTGGAATGAAAACATTTAGGAGATATGTGAGTTAGACTACATTTAGACGAAGAGTGCAGTCCAGTATTTTTGCAACAAATGTTTCCAGTAAGCAAAGGTTTTATACTTGCAACTGCTATTTTTTTTAAACATCACTAAATAACGTTAATGAAAATATAAGTGAAATATATTTACAGAGGAATCTTTTAGGAATTAACCATATTTTCCAGCATATAGGCTGCATACAAGTGACACTTTTCACTGTTGCTTCTTCATGGAATCATAGAATGGTTTAGGTTGGAAGGGACCTTAAACATCATCTAATTCCAACCTCCCCACCATGGACAGGGACACTTTCCATTAAACCAGGTTGCTCAAAGCCCCATCCAACC
>NW_010559701.1:0-3982 GCF_000687285.1 Phaethon lepturus
CCACCGCCCTATGCAAAGCGGCCCGCAGCACCTCCAGCCCCGTCCCGGGACCGGGTCTCCCCAGATCCCACCGGTGAACAGACCCTGCCTGCTGGGCACAGTGGCGTGGTCCTGGAGGGGACCTGGGACCCCCAGATCTGCCATGCAACCAGCCCCGAGCCCTTGCACAGGCATCCTGCGAGGCTGGTCCTGTTACCAGTGGGGAGATGATAAAGTTCAGGCAAAAAATACGCACTACAGAGGGGCTAGGAAGCTGAGAGAGGGATGAGTGAAGGCTGTGGTGGCTGCAAAGAGAGACACACACACCATCTTGATAGAGGAGCAGCTGATCATGCACCCCCAAGGGTATAACGTCCCCCCCAGGGTGCAACACACTGTACCCCAGGGCAGCGATGGAGTGGCCTCTGCAGGTGCCACATGCCATAGGAGTCACTACGCTTCCGCACACCCTGGCCATGCCACAGCCACATTAACAGCACCCTTTGGGCAAGAGTGACCTCCTCAAAGGCCAATTTGTGCACAAAAAAAAAGCCTCAGAAGTGCTGCAAAGCCAGGCTGCAGCCCCCACCCCACACACTGCAACTCCAAGTCCCTTCCCAAGCCAGCCCTTTTGGCTTCTCCTCCGCAAAAGCCACATCCATCCCCTTCCACGCCAAACACAGCCCATAGCCACAGCCTGACCAGCACCGGCAGCGCTCTGCAGTGACACACACATCCCATCAAAGCACAAAATGTTTGCAGGGCTATAATCAGGGTTTCAGCGCCAGCACGCGTTACACAGCCCCAGCGCAGGAAAAGGCCCGTATCCCACAAGCTGGCTGTGCCAGTCGAGGGTGAATGGAAGCTGCGGTGCCCGGCCCTGGCAGTTGCATGGTGTTGGTGTGCCTGGCAGACAAACCAGGAAGCTCCGACCCACGACACGTGGTAAACACTTCCCCTGTTGCACATCAGAACAGGCTCCCCCAAACAGGTAATGTCTTATCGCAAGAAGCCAGGAGGGATAAAGAGCTCAAAGGTGCAAACGGACAGGGTCACCTTGGCCAGTTGCTCTCTGAGGCTGTTCAGAGACAAACTGTCTCTGCAGGATGGGCAGAGGAGGCTCCAAGAACACTAGGAGTGAAAGCAGAGCCAAAACCCATGTGCCTGCCCTGAACCAGTGATACCCAACGTGTGCATTGGGGCACACTCGTGTGCCACGAAGGCAGCTGAGCTGACGTGCCTGCTCCCTGCCTGTCCTCTCAGCCACCCATCCCCAGAGCCCAGCAGGTCAGCAGGGAAGGGATGTGCCACAGGCTGGTGCCCAGGTACAACAGAGGTGTGGCAGCTCAGGAAGGTCACTGAGTGCCACCAATTTTAAGCCAGGGACACACTTCTGCCAGCTATGACAGGCTTGCAAACATGGCCCCATGCCAGCATCGCAGGGGCCAGACAGCCCAGGCGAGGGTTTCAGAGAGACTTTCTGCCCTGGGTCCGAGCAAAAGTAACTTACTCATTGACAAGCGCTGATAAGCAAACCAGGGGGAGATAAAACAGAGGATTAGGCTCCTCTTCCAAAGATCAGGGTCTGTTGTTGCAAGAGTCCATGCTTCCATGCCAGCATGGTAGCCCTGAGAGCCGCTGTCAACATGGCAGGGCTACAAAGTCAGACATAATTCAACAGCCAGGTCTGGACTTAAGTGTTGCCCAGGTTTTGTATTTACAAGGATTTTTTCCTCAGCTGTTCAGAATTCTGCTCACGCTTCTGTGGAGAAAAGCCCTGGGAGTAACCAGCACCATGAGCTGTGCCAGGAGCTGGTGCCAGTCTGCAAGAGCCCTCACCTTGGTGCTTCTCTGCTCATACTTTCCCCCACTACAGAATTTGGGTACAGGCCTCACACAGATTTATTCATAAGCCAGTCACAAGCAGAAGGTCTCTGGGAAGAGGGACCAGCAGCTTTGTCTGCTGCCTGCAAGGAACAAGCCAAAGACAGACACTTGCTTTGGCCAGTTTGACAGGGGAAGCCCAGGTCTCTTAAAGTTGGCTCTAAGGAGGCAGGATGCTTCCTGCAAACTGCCACAACAAGACACAGCGTGTTTAAACTCCACGTGAGCTGCCAGCACAGCCTGTGGTGTGATGGTGTCAGTCATACCCTGTCTGATGTGCAAAGACCATTACAGCCTCAGTCTCATGGGGCTCTTTTCAAGCCGTGTTGTGCCAATGGCTCAGAGACCCCAGAGTGCCTTGGGAAGGGGGCTTTCAAGCAGTCAATTCCTCAAATTTATGAATATGATTCCTACAGAGAAGGTACAGAAAAAATTTAAATGATCCTCCTAATTCAGAAGGAGCACCTCTGGCTATTTCTCTGCAGTGGTCCTGATGTTTAAATTGCCAGCATAGCCTCTGAAAACTAATATTTGGAACCGGATAGAGCTGTTCTTCATGGCCGCTGCAATTCTCTAGTTAATTTTGGGTACACATGTACCATTGTCAGCAGAGGCTGATTGGAAAGGTGAATGTCACCCACAATATCCAAACAACATTGTTTACATTTCTTTATCCATTAACAGAGGTAAGATTTAATAGCAAATACAACTTTATCTTCCTTTGCATTACTTAGAGAGGTACAACTCAAACAGTTCAGAGGCACTCATGAGCTCAGCAGTATTTGTAGTCCCCAACAAAGTGAATTCAGAGGTCTGGCAGACATCTGAGCAAAGACACAGATGTATTTACAAGGCTGGACCCTCCTCCCTTTGCTTTCAAACACCCATCTGACAGTCGCATTTGTAGAAAATCTCTAGAGATAGCCCTAAATGAGGATAATCACATCTCTTACTTGCCCATGGCTGTTCAGAGCAAAAACATCTGCTCATTTTAGACTTCAAAGGGAGAAGAGAGGATGCTTTGTTCAAGAAAAAAATGTATCCTTTATATTAGTAGTGCCTTGAAGTCTAAGCAAAATCAAAGGTCTGTTGGATTAAGCCCCTTAAAGAGATGCATTTACCAAGATTAAGATGAAGAGAGTAGAAAGAAGACAGGAAAAAGGATTCTCATGCCAATATTTGTTGTAGGAGTGCAGAGAGGCTAAACGAGCAAGAGGGAGTCTGTGGGAGAAGCTCCGAACCCCTGTGTCCAACATCCTCAGCTCCTTAAACTCTTCCTCTTGGCAGCTCTGGGTGACCACACTCCTCCCCATCCCAGCCACACATCCCTGTGGCTACATCACTTGCCCCCGCAGTGCACCCCTGTGCTCCGAGGACCTGGCCAGGATTTCCCGTGCCTCAGAGCCTCCCCTTCCACCAGCAGCGCATGGTGATGCCGCACATCACCCCACGCAGCAGTGCCTGAACACAGCATGAACATGCTGCCAGAGGAGAAACTTGAGAGCGCTGCATGGGCTGGGCCTGTATTTGGATGGTTAACCACATGTTTCAGATGCTACAGGAAATAATAGAAACACAGGGCTTCATCATGGCTACGTGCTTTAAGGATGTCCTAATGTGCTCATCAGGAGTCTCTTAAAGCAAAACTTTCTGCACTCACAACAGCCTGAACTGTACACATCTTGCATTGACTCAAGGGAACTATTTCCACATTAACTTGACTAAAAAAAAAAGTGTCTTCTCTAACAAAAGCAGGATTTTAAGAGGCCAAATTGCTCATGGAAAGTTTCTTCCACAACAGAGCAATTGGGTCAAGTGTGTTTTAATTCTGTGTAGACAACTGGACAAGGTCATTTCCCCCCCATCCTTTAAAGCTGTTTTTTTTCACAGAACCAGCACCTCATCCAAGAAGCTGCCAAGCACCAGCACCACCCAAACACCTACAGCAAGGTTGTTTTGCTTCGTAAAGCCACACTGTCCTTAAGGATCTGGAAAGAACCCATATTTGAAAAATAACCTGGAAGATCCTTCTCCCGAGAACTGTTGATTCAGAGGCTCTGCACCACCCTCAAATCCCATCCCTTCCAGACTGTATTGCACAAACCTGCAGCTTCAGCAG
>NW_010559701.1:4013-11184 GCF_000687285.1 Phaethon lepturus
TGTACATCTTTAAAGTTTATAGGTACACACAGATACAGGGAAATTAAATAAATACCAGGTTTTTAATACTTCTTTTGGTGATAAGATCCTAGGTGTATACAAGTTTTGCCAAAAAAAAAAAAAAAAGAAAAAAAAGAATACATATAAACTCCAATGCAAAAGCATGCAGCTAACCATAGGGCCTTGCCATGCCCAGAGAGGATGGGAAATGAGTTCAGCTATTATATGGGCCAAACATATAAATGCAACAAAAATAATCTACTCCTCCCACAGTTTCTCCCATCTAAAATAACCCATCCCAGTAATTCAGCCTGTGGGATATCTACTGGTACCCACTTGTATGTAAGGTCAGCTCCCTGCAATAAGCTCCTTTAGTGGACAGTTGGTTAAATGTTGGGTTTTCATCTGCATTTTTTTTTTTTTGGATGAGCAAACAAAAATGTACTGTTTTACTTGCAGTGCCTCTAGTTTGAAGAGTATGCTGACTGATTTCCTGTTACAGAAGGGCTCAGCAGTGTCAGTCTGCACTTGGGCACAGATCAGGACCGTCCCCACTCCAGCCGATTCTCAGCCCTATACATGCTGTGGGTTCAGCCCACACCACTCTCGGTCCTCCCACAAGAGCTGTGCTGACACCTCCGTAAGCCAGCGCTCAGATCCCAATCTACAGTTCTTGGTGGAGTCTGGGTCAGGATACAGCAAGCTTCTGTCACCCATCGTACTGAAGGGACAGGACATGCATGGGCAGCTCAGGGGGCAAGCGTGAAAACACAGCACGAATGACAGCAAGGTGTCACATGCCCAAACACACCACACTGAGCTGCCAGGCACGCCTGGAGCAGTTGCCTGTGACATAGCGAGTCGCAGAGGATGCCATGCACATAAACCATCCATGGGTCCTTCTATCAGGGTAGGTGAGAAGGATCCCATGGATCAGCGTAACTAGTTTAGACAGCTCATCCCAGACCCTTCAACTAAATGTCCCTCAGACCCCAACCTGAGCATGTTTTTGTTTCCAAAAAGTCTGTCTCTCTATCCCTTGCCCCTGTATTTAGCCACGTCCCAGGATACCTTCATGGCAGTTTAAGACTTCTCTCAGTGCTCTATATGCAGATCTCTTTGCCTCCAGGATGCCACCAGGTGATGGTGACGATGGGCTGATGGGCAGTAGACCATTGATGCTGACGATGCATACGATGCTGACCTGGGCAGTAGACCATTGCCTCCACCACCAGTTACCAGGCCCCATCCAGCAGACACTGCATTCTCCTACGCACTCCCACTGCCTGGTCCAGCGGCTCCTGGGGGTCTGAACAGACCATCACAAGCACCAGCACATCTGGCAGGGGAGGAGGAGGTTCCTCACATCCCAGGGGGCCTCATCCAGGTGATCCCACCACATGAGCTGCTTCAACACAGCGGCTTGCCACAACATAAAAACCAGATGTGTCCGAACCTGGACTTCCTCCTCTTCCATCCTCTCCTGCTGTAGTCTATCCCTGATGTCAGCTGTGCCACACCGGTCCTGGGCAAAATCCACCAGTACCGACAGAGCTCTGACATTGTCATTGTCCATCTCCATCACCAGCACCCATCTGTTCTGCCTTCCCGCTACATCCAGCGGGTTGAGGAGCTCCCAGGTGGTTTGGTCCACAAAGGAACAGACAGCAGGCTCCTTTGATGCCATAGCTTCCTCCCACAGGTCAGTCTGCTGCACTGCTGGGGAAAGGAGTGGAAGGGGTTTGCTGGAGCAGAGGCACTTGCACTGCACAGGCCTTGAAACAGGCTATGCCTGCTGCTCTGAGCAGCCAGCAAGTGCAAGCAAACACACTGATTTTGGTGGGACCAAATGAATGTGAAATAGCAGAGTTTTGACACAAAGATTCAAAAATTGTAGCCGTATGCTATTTTATGTTGGACCTCCCAGGAACAGGCTTTGTACCTCCACAATTCTGGTGCAGCATAAAAAGATGAAAGGGAAGAGAAAAGGGATCATTAAGTATTCTTGGGCATCTTCCCTCAATCTCAAGAGCACTTATTACCATCTCAACAGCAGAATCCAACCACGTGATAAAGACCACAGTCCTGCCAACCTGCCGTTAGACTCCAATTTGCCCACTACGTTTCCTCCTCCTTCCCCTGGTAATGCCCAAAACTGGAAATTCCATTTGTATTCCACCCCATCCCTTGAATCCTATGTGTACAACCTGTCCGTATTTGCAGAAGACTAAAGCCCTGCTTGACCTGATCCACCATCCCATAAGCTGCAGTTTCTCTCCACACATTAAAAAAAATGCAGCTTCCCCCTGCAAGTGCTCTCCTGCGGCTGGAGACAGCAATAGCAGCAGGTTTAGTTCTTGAAGAAAGTCCAGTGAAGCAATTTCTATAGCAGAGCTGAGTAGCCAGGTCCGAACAGTTTTTGTTTGAATTGCTATTCCAAAGAAAGTCTTAACTTACCCAATAACGTACTCTGAATACACAACTACTCCACCTCCTTCAGAAGGAAGAGGATTAGCTATGAAAACAAGCCCACTGCACAAGACCGGAGACAGACAATCAAAGTCCCCAGCTCAGAGCACTTCCCGGCAGCACAGGGGCCGGGCAGGGAGAGGGAAGTTCTCACTGGTGGGGAAGGAGGGACCTGCACTGGAGGGGGACCAAGGAAACATCAGGGCAACTGCTCACCTGCCTCTCTCTAGGGACCCTTTCCAAATGATGAAACAACTACACAGAAGCAGCAGTAACACCCACCCAGGGGACTGATGGGTCACCTTGGGACTGTGACATCAGCAGTAACCATGCCAGCCTGCAGCTGCCTGAAACGTCCCTTGAAACTACCCAGTATTTTTGAGGGATGTACTAAGAAATTCCAAGATTTGCACTTGAAGAATCTTTAAATTCGTTTTTTACCACCTTCTTGTTCAACAAACCTTAAAGAACTCATGAAAGCAATGCACTAGTCTGATGCAAGGATCCTCACCACCCCACATTACACACTGTGATAAGGCTGGCCAGGAAACCAACAAGCGTTAACACTCCAGCACCGCAGAGTTTTGTGATGAAAGTGTGTCTAAATAAATTCCACAGAGCAGAGGCTACAGGCATGCATGCTGCCCAGGTACATACGGTCTCATTCTTTGTGATTCTACTACAAATACTATTTTTATAAGCAAGCTAGGACTTAAACCTGCTAGGATTTAGTGTCCCAATTATAGAGTCTTGTCTCAACAGCAGTCATCTACACATACAAGAGAAAGAGGAAGTTTCCCTCTACTAGGTAGGCAAGGAATTATTTCTCACATTCTATATAAAGCTTGTGTGCACAGTTTATGGGGTTGTAAACATTTATTGTTTAGCCCTGCAAACCATTCCACTTCCAGAGACAGGCTGCAGTAAAGGCTGCCATTTACTCATCTTTAGAATGTAGCCTGCTCTACAAATGCCTTGCCAAACATGGGTTGAATCTCCATTTCATCTTCTAGCTTACAGTCACTACTCCATCCCTGTTCTGGGAATTCTGATACGCTACTGAAAAATAACAGAGTCCATCAAAATAGGTGGGGAGGGATAAAAATAGAAACATACAAAAATTAAACAGATTCTCCATTTTATTTCCAATAAAAATTTAGATCCTAGATGGATACAGCATCTGTAAAAGACAAGAACAGACAGAATTATGTTAGAAATCTTGTTACTGGGCTGTATTATTTTAAACACAAGTTTTGCAGTTACAGTCTAGATCCATCTCTTCAACTACTGTAAAAGCGACCCCCCTGTTTACACAGAAGAGGTGCAAGAATGGAATAGCCTAACAGCTAGTTCAGCGCCTTGAAGTAGCACTTTGCTAGTGTACAGGCTCCCTGGCAGTCAGCCCACTTACTCACTGACAGGAGAGTCCTCACAGGTCTAGTTTCAGGATTTAACCGTCCCACTCCTACTATGTTTTAAGGTACAGGAGATAGACAGAGACGAAGGACTGCACTCCTCTGATACTCCTTTTGACAACATTACTAGAAAAATACTGCATCGAAACTCTGAGTGAGGGACCTAAAGGGACAATCTCATTGAAGCCTTGTGACTAAAACACTGACTGTGGAACGGGTACTAGAAGACACATCAGGACAGCACAGACCTCAGTTAAAAACATTTGGGAGATAGGAGAAAAATCTATCAACAAGTAGGAACTGGAGTAGAAGGGTGCAACAATACATGTACAAGATTTGGGGAAAAGAAATCAAGATAGCTTTAGAAGAGAACTAAGGAACAGTCACAGAACTCGAAGAGCCTTTCCATGCAACCCAAGCAAGCATACAACACCCCTGACAATGAGACAAAGCCCTGCAGCACAAGAAGCGAGCTATAAACCTCTCCTAGCTCCACACAGAGCACTTATCAAAGAATCACGCTGAATATACAACAGCAACAGAACAAAACCATAGTTCAAGTTTTCCCTCATACTACTGCACCTTGAAAACTGCCAGTAAGTATCCTGTCGCTAAAATAAATCCACTTACCACCCGGATTCTGTGTCCAATGGCCTTGGCAGGAAGGTTGGAGCGGAACTTGGCACGAACCATGCCACTGTTCCCATGGGCACGGGTTACCTTCCCCCAGATCACTCGTGTCCTGTTGGGCTTGCCACCGGGGGTTACAGTGTTGCTGCAGAAAGAGAAGGAAAAGAGCTGCTGAGCACCCCAGTCACAGCTCCACACAGGACTGATCAGTGACAGGGCAGGCCATGCAGCCTCTTTAAGGCAATTCCATAACTTTATTCCACAGTCATCTTTACTTGGACCAGCTTCCACTTTTATTTACCTGTGAAAATTACTTGGTCTGGGATTTTCACTATACCTTCCAAATGGGTAAATAGCACAGCTTGTAATTTATCAGAAGCTCTGCTGGAGAACTATTAACAAGTTACAAAGCTTAAAAATTTGGAAAACATAGATTTGAAGATTATCTAACAAAAAACTCATCAATTTCAACTCCAAAGAAAATGAAACACCTTATTTGTAAGATTCTGCCAGACACTCCAAAGGCAGGGGAGGCTAAGCCATTGGGATGGAATGCAAAAAACTGCTTTAGAAGAAAAGCCATATGCCATCCTGGAAATGACGGTGGCCAAGCTAACAGTCTGATCAATTTTATTCAAGGCAATTCTGAACTCCCATATCTGAACTTTTAACAACTACATTCAAAGAAAAAAAGTGAAGGTAACAAGTAACTGTTCTTAAGGCCTCCAACAATGCCAGCATAGCAGAAGTGACAGTGCTCTGACACGGGCATGCAAAAGCCAGGATACAAATTCCTCCAGGCTTCAGAAGATAATTCTGCTGTTAAAGTAACTCAATAGCACAGAGCACTCGACACAAATTCACCTCATCTCAACTTACTCTATCAAGTCACCTTTGGTTTTTGCCAGCTGAGGCAAAATTTGTTTCTCATTCTATTTGCCCTCTAACATATCATTTATAACAGTGAATGATTATTTCACATTTCATGATCTGAATTAAGAACACAGAGGCAAGTTAAAGCAAAAATAACCAACGATCTTAAAAACAAAACCAATCCAGGAAGCTGGTCTACAAAGTTCTCCATGGCCATGCTATTGATAAATTAAGCCCAATTTATTTTTGTTCTATAGAAACTTGATAAACAGACTGCTCACATCCTGGTATTTGTAAAAGCTGATATAGGAGTTGGGTAATTTAACATAATAGTAAGAAGTTACTTACTTTTTAGCTTTGTACACATAGGCACACCTCTTGCCCAAGTAGAAGTCTGTCTCCTGACGGGCATAAACACCTTCAATTTTCAGAAGAGCAGTGTGCTCCCGCTGGTTTCGTAGACCACGTTTGTAGCCAGCAAAAATGGCCTTGCACCAGAGCCTAAAGGCATTGAAAACATTTACAAATTATAATTCACTCCAAAGTATCAAATGTAAAAACAAACAACGTGCTGTTTCAGTAAAAACTATTTCCCCATCAGTAGAAATTTAGCTAAGGAAAACCCCCCACTGCTTTTGCTTTTACTAATTATGGCAAATCCTTACATGCAGTCAATAGAGGAACACTAAGGAACTGGGAAATGAAGTACTGAGGAGAACTTCGTCTCTTTCTGCTTGTTATAAACTTCTGACATCATAGACTTCACATGAAAACCAAAGCACTTCAACATTAGTAGGTGTTATGTTTTCAAATGTCTACAAACACTCTGTGATAAGTAAGTATCATTTGTTTTCCCTATACACCACATGAACTGAGTCTCCCGTGTTGCACTAAGTAATTACTATAGAAGAAGATACTAACTGCTGTTAATTTGTAGCCTCAAAGGAATTAACTGCTGTCTATGGGTACAGTCAGACAGCTCCGCGCTCCCCCCTGCCACTGGACAAGCGACATTACACAAACTCAACAATTCTTCACGACAAGGACCTGTTCCTAACAGACAGGTAAAGCGATTATAAGGCTCATTCCACACATCGTACATCAACATGACTGTCTCAACTGCATCCAGCAACTGTCCCATAACACAGCAGTATTAAACTAAGCCATCCAGTTCTAACTTCCACACATCCGCAACAGAAGATAAACTCCATAGACAAATACTAAGGCAAAACGCTGTGATTCAGATTCAATCCCTCCACCATTTACAAACTCAACCCCTACATCCGTAAGGGAACTCAATGGCAGAACAACCATTACGCAAGGAGACAACATACCAAAGCCTCTAACTGCACGCTGAAGGTTCACAAACACTGTGCTAGCAAAACCACCATTAATAACCCGCATCTGTTGACCGGCTGGGGAACGTGTAGCACACCGTATGAACAACTACAACCAGTTTAAGGCAAAGGCTTCAGACAAGAAAGACACAACTGTGGGCGTTTAACAGAGGGCCCAGCAGGCTACTGGGCAGAGGAGCTGTCCTGGAAAATGAGATCAGCCACAGGAAAATGGATCACTGCCCGCAACTTTCACAAAACACTCTCAGAAATGCTCAGTTTTCAAGAAGATCTGCCAAAAGTACACTGTAACAGCGAGCCGAAAAACATCTCCGCGGGGCAGGTCACTCACCTCCCGGTCATGGTTTCCTCCTGAAGCCCTGGTCCCAGCAGGCCTAGAAGGGACACACAAGCCATGAGCCTCCCAGCAGGCAGCTCTGTCCAGCC
>NW_010559702.1:0-300 GCF_000687285.1 Phaethon lepturus
GGCACAGGCTACCTCCACGCTGCTGCGAGGCGAGAGCCATCGCCGTCCCTCCCGCCGAAGAGAGCGGGCCGCAGGGTGTTTTATGGCTCTCCTGCAACCTTCGTCTCGCAGAAGGGGCCTTTTACCTCAGGCTGCAGCAGCTCTTGGATTTAGACCGGGAGGTCTGCGAGTTCAGTCCCCAGCGCTGATGACTCACGCGGAGCCGTCGCGCTATCAATCCTGGTGAACTCTTGGCCGCCGAGCGGTTGGTAAACGGCAAAGCGGCTCCGCCGGCCCGGGGGCCTCGCCAGCGCACGCACG
>NW_010559702.1:331-14224 GCF_000687285.1 Phaethon lepturus
CGGCACCCGGACTGGAGAAGTCCCCAGGATGTCCTGGGCACGCTCCGCCTGTACATCTCTCCCGTATTTCTGCTGTAGCAACACCAGCTGACGCTTCCCCCGTACACGCAACAGAGCCAATTCCTTTGCTTGCTTACTGCTACCTGCAGCGTTGCCCCAGGGATGGTGCCTACGACAAACACACAGCGAACAGAAATGTTGCAGGTGAACAAGGACAGCCAAGACACCGTGGAAGAATATCAAAGAGTGAGGCAAAGGAGTGGGGGGGGGAAAGGAGGAGAAAGATAGAAGACCTGGAAATGAATGCTTCTCTTGTCTCAGTGTCCCCATGGTGATGTGAAAAGTCATTAGACACATCAACAGACTTGCACGGTAGAGTAAACAGGACCAGCTAATAGGACGAAGGCACTGGCACTTCATCTTTTGCCTCTCTCTGGATTCAGAGCAATGAAGGTTACAGATTCTCATGGCATCCTCCTGTGTTTTTAATATTCTCCTATCAGCAAGATAAAATGCTCCTCACTTCTTTCCTTGAAAATTTCTTTGTGGAAAAAAAATACAAAAAAATCCTTGCTCTCACTGCATGGGGAATTTCAAAGCCAGAGTTGTTGGGGTTTTTTTCTCCCCGCCCCTGACTTGAGAAGACTAGTTGCAAAACAAACTGTTTCACTACCTGTCCTTGGCCTGGACTCCCTGCAAAAAGCTAACAGAAGAGGAGCAGGGCTCAACAGGAGAAAACCTTCTTTGAAAGCCTGCAAAGTGATTCCCTCCAAGGGCCTTCTGAAAGCAATGGTAGGGGCAGGACCAGAGCAGTATGGAGTGGAATTAGACAGAAAAAGGCTTCACCATAGAATGTTGTTGTAAATGATTACAATACTGATTATATTTTTTATTAGAAGTGACTAAGAACAATGACGTGAGCTTCCACTGTGCTACATCCTGTGCAAAACTCACTTGGCATCTAAACGGAACAAAAGTCCATTCAGAAAAATAAACAATTAAATAAATACCCACTGAGAGGGAAAAGTCTCCTGCTGGGAACTCCAGAAAGGGCTGGAGGACCCAAGTCCAGCAGCAGAGACCTCCAATGTCAGCATCTGCACACTTCTTTGAGAAAATTGGTATAAACCTTCCCCCAAATCCCTCAGAAAGAGAATATAATGTCATTTTGCCCTGCAATACTCCAGAGAAGACACACACTTAGGTCATCCACAGCCCACTGTGCGCTTCCTTTTTGCTTGTAAATCTCATACTTAAGCTAGTATTGTCTTCTAACGTAGATTTTTTTTTTGTACAGTTCCTTCTTATTTTCTCCATTTCTATCAGTAGAAAGCCACCTCTAACATTGTTCCTGTGGACCATTGGATTACAGAGGAATATTTTTTTCATTGCTATACTACCCAAAGCAGGCTAGATTAGAGCAAGTTGTGAAAGGCGTGTTCGCAGATGATCACTTCTTTTTGCCCTGAAAGAGGGGTTTGTCCTAAGCATAAGACCATGAATATTTTGCCCTGAAGTGCAGGTGCTGCTAAAAACACTTCAACAGTCATTTCTTTCCCTGTCCTTGAGAATGGAAATGATTGTACAGCCGGGATGACTGGCCAGTGAGCAAGGTCTGAGGACAACCCTGCTTGAGAGCTGCCACCTGCTCATCTGCCTGTTCTGCAACACACCTGAGCACTGCTGCCTTCAGGGAACAGGAGAGACCCACAAAGTGGCTATTTCAAACCTCATTCACTCCCACTACTTGTTTTAATGCTGCTTTTAAGCCAATTTTGTCAAAAAGAGAAATAATTTTATCTCCAAGGATGTACATCAGCTCTGCCTTCAACGTAACTGTCCCTCAGCTGCCCAGAAAGCTGACTCCAAGTGAGTTCTGCTTCCATTCCCTACCAAGGACAACAGAGGTTTAGAAGACGCTGATGGTCCTTGACCAGCAGTATTAAGACACTAAATTACGCTGACATGGCCCATAAATCGCTAAATGAGGGACTCCCAGACAGCGATGTGGCGTGAGCCGAATGACTACGAGGGCTGCCCGTTTGCTGGGGCGCAGGCTGGAAAACTCAGCAGACGATGGATGCACCGAGTTGCCTTGCACAGCACCAAGGCATCCTTGTTCCAGGAGAAGAAAACACTCCGCCACAGGGCTTTGCCACTGCTGTGGAAATGTCCCAGTTGTGCAGGACTTAGGAGGCTTTGTTCTATTTTCACAGTAATGCTGGCTGTTATTTACATATGTTGGGTAAAGGACAACTCGCTGTGTAGATATAGACAGAGACAGTCTCCACCTCTAAAAATAGAATGAAATTACTATTTCTAAAGAGGGGGGGAAAAGCCTTTAATCCCCTTAAGATTGTGCCACCTGCCCACTAGCAGGCAGGAAAACATTATTTGGATATTTCTATTTTATCTGGATTTATACATAAGTTGATAAAATACCTGAGACAGCATGGGTAACATTTCCCAGCATGAAAGGGAATGGGAACATAGTCTTAATTTCCATGAGGATGCCATCTAGGTCTTGCACATGAAGACGAGACAGAACTCACCTTGGCTAAAATCCTAGGGACTGAACTAAAAGCAATAGAGTTCAGAGCCCAAACAGCTATGATGTGCACTAAGAAACAAGCTGTTCTAGCTGGGAGTTGCCCATAGTTTCATGACTTGTGGGGCTGTGTGAATAATAGACCACTAACTGGCCTTTATGAATTTCTTCCGTAATCGATAACGAAGTAACAACTAAATGTTAAGGTGACATGGATAAACAGGCTCTGCTTGCTGTAAAAGCATTGCTGTGCTCAAGAACCTTTTCTCTTCAAGGAAAGCAACTTTTTCTAAAGTTACTTTCAAATAAAGGAAAGTGCAGTGTCTTTTCTCCTTTCAGTAAAGTATCAGGGTCTTATCTTTTGATGCTGGAATGAGGCAATATAGAGGCTTTCTGCTATCCCCGGGGTTTAAGGCATCTGTAGCTGATCAGATGGCTAGGAGTTTTAGTGATGGCATGGTAGCAGGTGAACATAAATCACTATTTATACCCAATAGTTCAATAATACTTCACATGATGTGCAGCACTTCACCCTCTACTTCTACTTTTAGGATCTCTTACTTGAGATCTCTTACTTGCTCTGTGTCATAGCTAGAGAATACCCTGGAGAAATAAAAGACAAATTTTGCTTTCTATGACCTGTCCTGGTGCCTTGTTACTACTTATAATAGTCACACCTCTCAGGCCCTGCTCAGTAGCGAGTTGAGACTTTTTTCTTTTAATAAAACAGATGCTATAAACAGTTCCATTGTCAGGATTTCACAGTCAAAGCAAAGACATAAGGAAGGGTGATGGAGGAAGAACCCAAGACATAAGCAATCATGCTCAATTCCTCTCTGCCAGGCTTTCAGTGAAGTTTCTATGCTTTACCTGCATTTTAAGCTGGGAAATGATCCTTTGACAAACATAACTGTGAAGGGAGAATAAGCAATCTCAATGACAGTAAAGTTATGCTTCCTCCATGCGAGGTTTGTAAAATTCAGGTCATCCCTATTGCTTTCTTATAGGGAATTGTTTTGTTTCATAGTGTTTAAACAGAAGCAGATAACTTCCCCCTCCTCTCCCCCCCAGCTAGGATTGAAAATGGCATGGGAAAGATGTCCAGAGAGCTGATAGAGTCTGGCATCATTTACTCTGGATACAGAATGTGAGGAAGAATAAAAATGCAGACTCAACAGTTTCAGAAAAGTACCAGCACAGCAAGAAAGGCAGGCAGACAGATTGCTTGGATAGACCCCTTTTTAGTAACAAGATCTATAGCAGCACACATTTTCTGTTTGTTGTATGGTTTTAAGAAGGATGTATTTTTGCTACAGGATTAAATAAAAAGGAATATTTTGCTTTCTGTAATTCTCCATTCCTCTCTATCTGTGGAGGTTTATGTTAGGCTTGAGTAGACGAGAGATTATGCTCCAATTTCAGAAAGCAGCCTTCAGTTTGGAAACAGCTGCTAATAACTTCAAGACCTGTGTGGGAAAAAGATTTTTGCTGTGGGAGGAGGGAGCTGATGTGGATCTCAGAAACTGCTGGCTTCATTTCACCCTGCCATGCATTCACTATGCAACCTTGAATGTCTTAATTTGAGTATTTTCATTTCTCCACCTGTGAAACCCAGACGATCAGATTATCTATTTTCACTGCTGTTTGTTCATAAGGACGCAAATTTCCATGCTGATTGCAGACACTCTGTCTAACCTGGCTTCACACTTCTCGGCAGTGATAACCCCAAACTTCTGAAGTGCCAAGATTTTCATCCAGAGCAAACGTCAAAAACCCTGCTCAAGGTGGATGCATCCTCCTGCTGGGTCCTAGGCCAGGTTGATTCACCAACAGAAATTGTACATCTCGTTTTTTCAGCCTATGAAATGCACTGCTGAATCTTTTCTTTATTCATGGGAATACCTAGCCTTGCTGCAAGTCCAGATAGCTGGTAACTTGACCCAGACAACACGTTCTTCTTTCTTTCCTATCTTTGTGTTGAAGTACTCCAGGATTTTACATGGAATCATGAAGGCTAGAACCATCTCATAAATCCTCAACTTTAAAGACAGTTTGACACAGCAGTAGCCAGCTCCACTCCCACTATTAAAACCACAAAATTCTTTTTTATTCTCCCATTTCAGTTGCACCCCACAACATAGTGCAGCAAGCAATTTAGCATTGCTTGTTGGTGGGGCAGAAGGAAGGAAGAAAAGGGAAAGAAAAAGGCAGCAGCATAATCAGTGGTACGTTGCTGTGTGTGACTGGGTACGAAGTAGAAAGTAGTTCTCCCGAGTTGCTAGCAAGAATGCCTGCAGTTGCTGCATTCAGCCTGCCCTTCAAGTACTATACACCAGAGCAGAATATTTCATCTTTCAAGACCATCAACAACATGTGCAATCTCAAATAGAAACTGTCCTTCCTTTTACGCATCCCTCATAATAATCTGATTTATCCCAGACAGCTTCTTCTATAGAATGTATCTCATGCTGACTCTCACATTCTCTTTTGAAGGCAAAAAATCATATTGCACCTGTTATGAAATATTCCTTTGATCTAAGGGAAATCATAAGCAATTTGTGTGACATTTACTAACTAATGTGCTGAGGGAATATTACTCCTAGAAAAACACTATTTTCTGGTAGTTTCAATATACTGAATAATGCTATGCCAGTGATGATTCATCTGGAAAAGGTAACTATTTCAGCATGATGAGCATTATTAATAACAACACATTATACCTAGTGCTTCTCAAGCAGACAGATCCTAGAGCCCACTGCAAACCTTTTACATAAGGACCACTTCAGTCACTCAGTGAATTGCAGGCACCTGTGAGCAAAACAGGAACCCCATTTCTGCACCAGCCACAAGACACAGCACACAGCAAAAGGGAAAAGGAAAGTGTGGTTTGAGTTGAAATACCGGTATAAGTGGGAGATATGAATAAAACAAATGGCCCAAGCTGAAACCTGACATTGAGTGTGATGCTCCCACAGCCTTAAAAAAAAAGTGTATTGGATCATTAGTCATCCAAAGTGGTCAGCGTAGGGTCTGTCAAGGCAGAGAAGAAACAGGGCTGAGCAGTGATTAATGCAAAGAGAATTTTCTCTTGCAGTTGCTGGACACAGACAGCCCTTGCTCTCCTGGCTCCCAGGATGGCCACCACAACCTGCTGTGCAGGAGTCACCAGAGCTTCCCAAGCCCTGGCTTGGATCTGGCAGCCACAGAACAGGCTCAAAACCACCTTATACCAGTCAGCATCTCACCTGTAAGGACATGTTAACTGCTACCATGCAGTCACACAGTTAGGAAATACTACCCCAAGGCAGGGGCGTGGGATGGGATGGACCCAAAACATCTATTTCCCCCTCTCCTGCCTGCAGTCTCCTTTAGGGCCCTCTCCTAAATGCTGACCTGCCTCACCCTTGCTCGGAGAGCTAACAGGGCAGTCTGGGGGGTCTGCAGGAAATAAACATGGTGTGAATTTTCACGATCTCTTGTCTAAAATTTACGTTGTATATATATTCCATAGTGACATCATCGCTGGTATACAAGGCTTTTCAAGATCCCTAGCAACTATACTATAATACCAAGACACCCAATAAAAACCTGGTGAAATTTGAGAGAACACATGAATGTATTAATCTATTGTGTAGAGATAAATTAGAGATAAATAAAAATATGGATGCAATCTTTGCCTACAGTAATTATTTAAGCTTTGATTCAACAAAGTGCTTAATCACATGCTTAACATTCAGACAAGCACCAATGCACTTCCTTTGGGGCTTAGCTACACAACCAAGAAATTCTTCTCCCTTTTCCTTTCCCCCCAAGACTTTGCAAAGCCAAACATCCTGTGCTCCCGTGCTTGTAATCCTTCCGAATTCAGCAGCTACTGCTTCACTAATTAGATGAACCGCCCCAGAGGTGGATTCAGCTCGTTTTGGAAAACCGTGGTGCAGACAGCTGAATTCACACCAAGGTGGTGACACTGCCAGAGGCATCCCACATTTACACTCATAAGTCCTTCCCCTTTCCCTGAGTGTCCTCTAGAGACCTGGGGCTGGCAAGTAGATGTTATCTCTGTACTTCATAGAGATGGTCATAGCCAACACCACCATGTCACCATGTTTTCTGGGAATAAACCCAGAACCAGAGATCGTTCTTGCCTTTATAACGTTGCAGAAGAATGCAATATTCCCGCTTTGTGCGCCATGGTAATGCACAGGTTTAGATGAATAACAGCTTCTAATTCAGGACTGGAGAGATGAGTTAAAGTCTGTGCTCTGGGCAAGCCACTTCACCTGCCTCAGTCTGTGCAATCGGGCAATGGTAAGTCCAACCGAACAGTTTGGGTTGGGACCTTTAAAGGTCATCTAGTCCAACCACCCTGCAGCAAACAGGGACATCCTCAGCTAAATCGGGTTGCTCAGAGCCCCGTCCAACCCATCTCCTTTCTCACGGTGGCTTTTAGAAAATATATAAAAATTCAAGTCCATTAGTTGCACAGTGCAATAATCCCGCCTTTGAAGAGGTACACCACCAAGCATAATGGGATCGACACTCAGCTATGACCTTCCGCTACTAACATGATAGTGATCTTGTTGGCACGTAACGCCCCCAGACATCTGATACCACATTCTGTTTATCCCACCCAAGCAATCCAAAGGCAAGCTCTTTCAGGCACAGAATAGTTTCAAAAGACTGTTAGGCTGGCTTTGCCCCTCACCCACAAAGTTGACTCCAAAATCTTCTTTGCTTTTGGTTCCCTAATAGGAACCCTGAGTTTATTTTCCCATTCCTTACCCTCCAAGGAGTTGTTCACTTTGCATGCTTAGCATTGTTTCCCTTCTATGGGCTGCTGTACCCTCCAAGGACTTGTTTAGCTGAACATGTGTTCTAGTTCTACTTTTGTATGTTAATTGATACACTTTTTAATTTTACTTTTGCATATTATTTGAATTTGTTTCATTGTAAATTAGATTCTAAAGAGCCCCTCTAAACAATTGCTGTTTGCCAGCAGATCTCTCAAACAAGCAAAACCTCCTTCAGAGGAAATGCTGATGAAATTCAGTCTTGCTTCTGAATCACTGATGCAATGCAAAAATCCCACCTTTAAGAACAAAAAGGGGAGGGGGGAGCCTCCATTAATATAAATGCCTAATTTCCACTGACATTTACAGGGGTTATGATAGCTTCACGGAAGGAAAATACAACCCAAAGGATTGTATATACTTAAAATATCTGCACAATACCACCTGATGTTTTCTAGTGCTTAAACATTTATAAAAGGCAGTTTTCTTAATACTAAAAATGAACTCAGGGGAAAGTGGGAAATGATTCAAAAAGATTTGCTTTCAAAGTTATTTTTTCACACTGGTTCATAACAGGAATGCTAAAATACACAGGATTAATTGTCCTATCCAAACTACTATCTTACATTATTACTTGCCAGACTTCATTTTTCCAAATATTTTAAACAAACCTGGAATTTGTAAAAACTAAATGCAGGATTGGTCGAAATGGAAATTCTACATTTTGTTAATTGAAACCGCAACAAAAAGAGGTAAAATTAACTGTTTGGGGAGCCATCATCACTGTAAAATAGTCTTGGACTGAAGCACATACCGTCAGGTCTATGGTACAGGCTTTATGCCATACAAAGCCAGCCTTCTGAGGTAGGCTAAAGCCGGTGCCTAGCCAAAATTCACCTCTGCTAAAACTCCTCAAAAACATAATGCAAACACACTTGGTATGTGATGAGGTCACAGCTGGTAGTGGGCCACATTCTGGATGACAGATTAATTTAATCTGAATAAGGGAATGGGGGGGGGGTGGAAATCGCTCAAAAAGCAACACAAGCAGCAAGATTTCCAATTCAGCTTTCCTATCAGACTCTCAACAATATTAAACATGTAAAAGGATGAAGCTTCCCTCAAAGCATGTCCTTCACTTCCTTAATGGATCCTGTACACTCTGCAGGGAGCAGTAGTAGAGGCAAGCCCTAGCCAAGAGGGCTGCCTTCCAGCAGACCTAGCAAAGGCACTGATTTACTCTGACAAGTACTAAAACAAAAACAGGGAAAGAACAAACTTTGTGATTAACAGTTATTTTCTTTCCCTTCTCTGTTGTATCTTCCTCTTGCGTTGCTGCATTCAACATCTCAGACAATGGAGATGGGGAAGTTGTCCTCAGTGCTAGTCCTTACCCTTAGTTTTCTGCTTTAATTTTATTTTAAAGTTCAGTGGAAATCAAAGTCAGAGGAGCTTGAAGGAGATGAGGTTAAACTAGAAGATACTTTGAAATCTAAGAAACAAGAGCTTGTCTGGGTACCAAAATGTTTTATCAGGTTCACATAGCAAGTCCTCCATGAAGCCAGCTGAACCGTGTCACTTGCTTTATTCTAGCTTAGTATCTACCATGTAGTCCAATGCTTTGACTCCCAATAAGACAGATGCTAGAGAGAAACCCTTAAAATACTCTATATATGTACTGGATGCAGTAAATTTAAGAAAAGAACAATTGGTTGCGCAATTACTGAACTCAATTTGTGTCTGAAAGGAGATTTCCCAATAAGACAGAGGGTTTGGATTGCTTCTCTGCAGTGAGCCACAGTAAATCTCAACCTGGGAGCAGCTCTGTGGTGGCAGGTCAGGCTTGCCTTCAGTCTGGGACTGGAGAACCTGGGTCTTCTTGGTGCTCATCGATAGGCTGCTTTGTTTTCAGATGCAATTAGACTTTACCCTGTGACAGTCTGTTGGCAGCCAGCTTAGTCTTACAAATCTGACTAAAGTCTTTATCTCCATGTACCGTTTTCAGATCTTGTTCTCTCTCAGATGAGAGAGTAACTAGACCAATTTCTAGCACCCATATCATTAAGAGATAACTTGCTTTCCCTCAGCTATTTTTCCTTTATCTCCTTTTTCCCTTACTCCATTTGTAAGAATATTATGGCTGGACAAACTCAGATTTGCAACATCTCAAAACTATCTGCAAAGGACAAAGTAGTGAGTGAAGGTCTTGTATACTGCAGAACTGTGCTTTCTCTGTATAAATATTGGATTACCACAGTAAAAGGACTCCCTGGGAGTCAGCAGTCACACTGACTAGAGCTGAGGACAGAAAGAGGGATGACAAAGTGAACAAGAGTGGAAACTCTTCTAGAGCTGTGCTTACTAACCAAACTTCCTTCCCCTCAGAGGCAGGTAATCCAGTAGATTATTTCTTTTGCTTTTCACCTCCAAGATCAATACACAAGCTTTAACTAGGTCACAAATGAGATGCCTAGAAAACTGCTTTCTAAGGAATATTTTCCCCCTAGCAAATAATTAGCAATTTCTTTGCCAAAGAAGCTAAAGAGGACAAGAAGCAGCGTCGCAGGCTGATCAGTCATTTTGACTGAGTAAGGAATAGAAAACTAGCTTAGTTTCTTTTCCTTTTAATTACATTTTTCCCTAAATCCATTTTTAAGTGACCATTGGCAAAAAATCCCAAATAATTATTTTCATCCAGCTGAACTTCAGACACACATTTCCTCTCCAAGAGACTTGTGGCAGCAACACTCTGAGGTCTCTAGGCAAGGATTTTTGCCAGCATCATTAGGTTGTCCGGACCACATGATTGTTTCTACACTCCTTTCCTGCTTTTCTTATTATCGATAGAGTAAGACAGACTACTGGCTTTCTCCCGGTGTTCATACATGAATAGAACAAGAGCCTTATATCTGGCAGAGAAGCAGCTGCAAGTGTGGAGAGATACAAGTTTCTCTCTCCCTAGGTAACATTTTCAGTGCTGGTTTTCCCTCCATTTTTTCATGTAAAACAGATAACCCGCTGCAATTTCTGCTATTTGATAAACACTCTCTTCAATGCCATGTTCCATGTCCATGCTTTTTTTTTAATAAAATCAATACATCACAAATCAATTCTTCCCTGTAGATGCCGCAAATACCCTAATTAAGCCATTATTGTCTAGCCCTTCATTTAGTTCTCAAAAGTCTCCAGACATAACTACTGAAACTGCAGACACAGGTTCCACCGCAAACTTCTTGGTAATGTGAAGGGATGAGTATGCTGAGGCGACCTAAGAAAAAAGCCTTTTTGCTCTTACTTTACCTCGTATGATATGGCCCACCATGGTGACACAGCCCAAACTCCAGAGGTTAAACCCGAAGCATATTTATCTTGTGATGGATCTGAACGTGCTGCTGCTTTCTTGAATCCCACCTCTATCTTCCAACCACCCTGGGCTGCAGGATACTTCCATCCGGATGGGGCAGTAAGTAGAAGCCCTTCCATTAATTTTGAATGATGCATTTCTATCTTCGACTATGAATAAAACGGATCAATGACACCAGCATGTTTTATTGGGCCTCCTGTGCAATGAATTGGTAGCAAGACAGCCAGGGAGATGGAGTCGACATGCAGATGAGATTTGTAAGTGAGGACATATTGATTATTTCCATCTCAGTTCAGGCAGTAATTCCACACAACGCCTCTTTCCCTGTTTCAGCTCATTATTTATGCCATAAAAACACTATCTCAATGATAATAACAGGCTTCATTTACAAGCCAGAGCATAAAGCATCGATGCTTAAGATTTCAGGAAGTGGGTTAAAGGAAGTGAGAGAGATTTAACAAGTCCTGGAGATGCACAAAACTGCTGAGGCTGATCTTGTGCCTTTTTATGCCCTCAGAAAGGAAGATTGAGAGCAGGTGTTAGATTACCAGGCTTTTTATTAATAACTCAAGGCTTGTATGAGGGCTGATTGATAGCACAGTCAGCGCTTTCCCAGTGAATAAAGCTCCCTCACTTTGCACCATCAGTAGACTGTCTCTTCTCAAAGGCAGCATCAGGCATGCTCCTGATCTCTCAAAGGCAGAAGGCAGATCCAGTGCCAAGAGGAGATCCCCCAGGAGACTCTTCACTGGAGAAGATCTCATGTGATCTCTGCAACACAACTGGGGTTTATGGCTGTGTTTTATCCCCAGGAGTGTTTTTCATTCATTGGAACCATCACCAGTGAGCTACTAAGCAGAATGACTCATCCAGCAACAGCCTCAGCCTCCAGACCATCCTAAGAAATTCCTCCACCAGCATGGGTCCATAATAACATTTATGCTTCAGCCTACATAAGAGAACATCACTCCACACTTGTACACATGAAGGAAAAAAAACATTTTAGGAGATACAAGTATTTATCCTAATTGTTTTAGCACATCTGTCCTTTGCAGCTGTGCTAGGAACAGCATCAACCTCAGCCTGCTTCCCAAATAGCCAAAGGGCAGCAGTGGTTAACAGCCTGTGGGAAGAGTCTCATGCTTTCAGTTCTCTCCCTTAATTGCTAGGAAATGGTCCTTGAGCATTAAAACACATCTGATACCTCTGTGTTTAAATCTCTATAGAGCTATCATGTGCAGAAAAAGAATAGAGCTGGGTACCCAGCCAGATAACCCAAAAGCCTTCGTTAAGCTGTAGTTAAGGTTGTGCGTATGTCAGATAAGTCAAGAGAAAAGGAACAGCAGAAAATCCTCTTAAGGCAGCAAGAAATTGTTCACTAAAGCAAGATCTATTAAAACACAGAAATAGAGTTAAGATGTTCTAAACACTCTTCAACTACTGCCATCTCCACACCTGGGCAAGACATTTTATAAATGCTGTAGTGCAGCACAGAAGTCCTAGTGCTCTGTAGAGCACGGGGGTCTGTTTCCATCTCCGCTGCTTCAGTTATGAGCCTTTAAGTGCTTAATGAACCTAGGTAAGAGTAACAGGGCTAAAATATTTATAGATACAGGACTGAGTAAGCTGAACGCACATGAGCGATTAGAACAATACTAGAAGACATTATTCGCCAAAAGTCACTGCACAAGTTCCCCCATATTCCAAGACAAAGCATAATATCTAGCAGCATCAGCACATTACTGGACGGAATGTGTATGTATTCAAACCCTTAATGGGTTTATGTTCCTGATAGGACTTTATGAAGTCTTCTTCCAAGATACATCAAGGGATGTTCTTTCAACCTGGTTCTTTCTAATTAGGAGAGCCAAGGAGTCCCTAGATGCTCTAGGAGCTCTAAGTTATCCTTGCACATGACTTTAGGACTAAGATTCTACTCAAATGTCCTTGAAACTTTATCAACCTCGGTAGTTCCAGCACAACCCAGGAAACCGCAGCAGGGGAAGATGACTTGTCTTAAAAATATTTAGGGCAATATAGGAGAAAAACATCTCCTAACTTAAGCTGCTGATTTGCTCAGGGCAAACTCTGACAGCAGAGGCCAGCCACAGCTAAAGTGGAAGGGATGACTTTGTCACTTTTCAGGCATGAATGACAAGGCTTGTAATGAAGTAATGATAAAAGTTGTCCTGGAACTTGTCTAGGAACCAGAGATGAGTCCAATCTCAAGTATTCAAGAGGCAAATCTCACATTTCCCCGAAGTCAAGAAAACAGGTAGAAATATATTATTAATGAAGCCATGCAAAAACCGCAGCAGGTTATAAATGTGGGTGGTCTTATTTAAAGCCTTCATGAAGATAAAGGATATGAGGAAGGAAACTGCAAAATGCTAGGTTTTATTGTGCCCGTGTTAGTCACCTGGGGACACAACCTTGCATCTTCTGAGTCCACAAAGTTAATAGGAAACAAAGGCTCACAGCATCTTTGCCCTTCCCTGGTCTCTAAAACATCTCAGGTCAGCAGGGCTCTTCAGGACATGTCACCAAACATACTGCTAGACAGGATGCTGTAATTATTCAGCTTCTGTGAATTTTTAAATATGAAACCTGTGTGCATGTTATTACAGCACTTCAGCTGGAAATCTGTCATCCACAAAGGCCAAGCACAGCTATGAGCTGAATTATGAGAGTAAGAGCAACAGAAAGGAACACCTCCCTGTCAGCTTCTTCACTTACTGCAGGCTTATGCAAATTGACCAAATAAAAGCCAGCAGTACTGACCCCAGTCACAGAATAAATCCATCTTCTATAAGGAAGGAGGGGGAGGCGAGGGAAGGATCTGGACGAGGAAGGAGGTGTGCAGTTTATAGAGAAGCATATATAGTACAGCATGCCCTGAGAATCCTTCCTCCGTCCACACCAAGCTTTTCTCATTCATTAAACCTCCCAATCTGCATCATGTTTAACTTTTGTGAACTTCACTGTAATCAGTGGCAAGAGGGAAAACATCTCTGAGGAAAGGCAAAGTCAGCAGAAAGGATAAAGCTTTTACAGCTCCACAAACCAATATTCCCTTCTCCAAGGGAGGGATCAGGAGAGATGAGACTCACAAAGGGGAAGCGAGGAAAGAGAAGGGGTAAGCAGAGGCATAAAAATATCACTATTTACCCCTCTGAGCTATCACTATC
>NW_010559702.1:14298-16621 GCF_000687285.1 Phaethon lepturus
CCCTTCCTCCCTGCCTGTGCACAGACTTGGGGAGTGAAGGATGATGTTCAAAAACAGGGGAGAAACGGGGCAACTGTGATTTTAATGGGGTTTATGACATCTTTGCTACCTTCCAGCAGCTGCCAAGGTGCAACTTTGCCAGTAATCACTGGAGTCCGCCTTTTTGATTAGGCTATATTTAACAGTTTGTCAAGGACACGCAGGCCTTGGGATGGGTGGTTTTGTGCGCTGCAATGTACAGTTGATTATGATTACAGGGGAGAAACGGGGCAACTGTGATTTTAATGGGGTTTATGACATCTTTGCTACCTTCCAGCAGCTGCCAAGGTGCAACTTTGCCAGTAATCACTGGAGTCCGCCTTTTTGATTAGGCTATATTTAACAGTTTGTCAAGGACACGCAGGCCTTGGGATGGGTGGTTTTGTGCGCTGCAATGTACAGTTGATTATGATTAATGCACACCTACTAAATACATGAGCAATACAAGGGCAAGCAGGGGGTCTTCTTTGGCTTCCTTTGTTCCATACATAGTAAGAGTTGCCTCCTGCTTTAAGAAACAAATTTGTATTGTTCCTTTCACCTTTTTAAACACTTGTGTAGCAGCTCCTTCTCCTTCCTCCTACCTCTATCTTCCCTTTTGAAAATAAAACTGAGCCAGTCTTATACAAGAGCTACAGAAATGGAATTATTGGGTTCTCCTCTGGCCCCTGATCTCAGCCAAATAATCGAATTAAAGCTAAATGCCCAGTTTGCAAAGCAGGTAGCCGAACCACAATACTCCTCAATTCGTAAAAGGACCCCACGGGGTGACAGACAGCACAGTATTTGTAGTCTGCTTTGTTGTTACCCACGGGCACATCCAGCCTCAATTAGACAAGTACAAGTCAGCACATTAGCTGCAACGGCGCTTCTTTTATTTTGGTTCTCTCGTGCCTGCAATCACAGCGCAACACCACAAACTTCGGGGTGCAAATCTATCCTGCAGCAGTCCCACCAGACTCGCTCAGTTTGGGGCTGCTCTAATTAACCGGTATGCAATCATCTGCGTTTCCACGCTATCTAGAATACGAGACAGAGGTCACTCAGCACTGGGCTTTGCTTTCCTGCGCTCTGAGCAACAGATGATTAATTTCTTCATTGCTGCATAATATTTGCTTTGCATAATGTTTTAAAAGTGCATCGTGAGTATTTCTACTGGTAATCACCCTCACACAACGCACCGCGTGTGGGCACGCTGCTTACAATGGAAGTCCTGTGCACACAGGCTGCTTCTCCACATAAACACGTGGGGTTTTTTGAAGACCAAAAAAGTCTCGGTCCACATCCTACCTGCACACAGGTGTCCAAGGTCTCTCTGGGGTTAACAATCCTTGGGCTCATATGCAACAAGTCAGAACATTTTGGTAGACGCCAAGTAAATTTTTGCTCCCCGGTCATCACAGACTCCCTCGATGTTTGCCAAATTCTCCTTTTCACATTAAATACTTATATCTGTAAAATGCTATTCGGTCTGGCCCTTATCACCACAGAAGAAAAGGAAGCCTCATATCTGCTGGGCTTCGCATACCTCCTCTCCTGAAAGCGGAGCAAACTTTCTTCACCTTATTTCTATGCAGCAGTGTCAAAGGGGTTTCTGCTCAGAATGACAAACCAGTCCACAAATCACTTGGGAATCTTCTACACTCAATTTGCTCCAGCTCTGCCTGGCAAACAAGAGGCAGGAGGCACATATACATTACTACTGATTAGTCCGTGTCTCCAGTATCAGCAGCCATGCACACAGGCTGACCGTAACTTTAAATATTGATAACCAAACTCATATATCATAGGCCTGGGAGAGTGACAGTTTCAGGGCATAACAGCAAAGCCTTTCTACAATAATCAAATACTCAATAATTCATGAAAATATATCCCCCCAAATCAAATTGGAAGCTATTTTGTGTAATATATTATTTAAAATATTATAATGCACACAACTTCTGCTCCTACCACAGAGGACCATTTCAAAATCCGATGATGTGCGGACTCTATTTAAAAGTGACAATTTTGCTTTTCATTTGTTTAACAGCTTAAATGGAAGAGCTCAACTGGAACTAAGTTGTCTGACAATGAAACCAAAGCCGACATAAGCAACTTTGCAAACTTCATGACAACTAAAAAGAAGTATGAATCTTCTCAGTGGTAACACAGATGAATTCCCCACCCTGATGCTCACCTTTACAATTTTTTCAATGCTTAGTGAAAGGAGATATTCTGCAAAACTGCCTGACAAACATTTTCACAGTTCTGCTAGTCTGTCACCCTGGGCTGGTCAAATAGTGAG
>NW_010559703.1:0-10623 GCF_000687285.1 Phaethon lepturus
AGCCGCCCCTGCAGCCCCCCGCTACCAAAACTTTCCACGCAAACCCAGTACACTCAGGAATGAGGCATTTTCCAGCACAAAAGTATTTTTGACTCAGCTTTTCTTAAAACCCCACCAATTATTATAATTTCACCAGTGTATCCTAAGGATGTATAATCAGTGGTAAAGTGGAGGGAGGCTGCGCAATATAATTTAGTAGTTATCTAGATTTCCAGAGTCCTCTACTAAATGTTCTAAAGGATCTGTTTCTATAAAATTCCTAAAAAAACTAACTAAAGCAAAGGAGCAAGCAAGATTGTTTTTATTCATGAGACATGTGTAATAGGTGTTTGTAGAACAGCTCACATACCAAAGCACCGTACAGGCAGTAGACACAGAAACTCCGTGCTAGCCCATTTCCAAGTACCTGGAGTAGGAGTGGAAGGATTTAGGCAGCTGCTCTCTACCTCATTATTGGTTTTGGTCCAGGATTTCAATTACTGCTTCAGCAGTTTACCCAGATCAGCATTTTCCAGCGACTGAGGCAGTGCGTTGCAAACTGGCACCAGTGCCTTCTATTTCTTGATGTCATAAGAGCCTTGCCATGCATTTTATGATGTTCCCACGTTGTGCTCCTCAGTTGTCAGTGATGCTAAAGCAAAATTATCTTTATTTGTTACTGGTGAAAACTGATTCGGGGCTAAACCAACACAGGAAAAAATAAGTTCCATTTCTATCAAGAGCTCATTATTAGAACAAAAGCATATTAATAATTTGTTTCTGCTGGAAAAAGCAGAAAGGAAATGTCAATAACATTTACCAATGTGAATACTCTCAGAATTGCTGTGTATTTAATTGCTACTTTGGATTTAAAAGTTTCTGCTCTTTTTATGCAAACACAGTTTATTCAGGAAGGAACAGAGCTCTTCTCTCATCAGAAACAACACAAAAGGTCTCAGATCTGCCCTGAACAACCTGAAATATTTGTGAGATAAGAAATCATTCTGGGGGGATGTTTGAACTGGGTTTTGGGCTGTTGGACTCTACCACTGGCTGGCTATTTCAGCTTTAACATCCTTGCTAGCAAGCCCTGCTCCATGTCACCTACTCTAGCTTAACCATTTCCCGCCATGTCTTCCACTCTCTGCAGCGTTGAGAGGACATCCCTGCTACCAGGAGCAACTGCTGTGATGGCAAGGAGGCTTGGGCTTGGGCACTGTTCTCGTCATTGGCCAAAGGCTTTCTGAGCACTGGGTTAAAGTACAATGACAAGAACGGGCAGCTCAGCAGCCTGTCATTTTAAGTGATATGAAAGAAAAGTCAGGATGTAAGACAACACACAGCACAGCCACAAACCTGCAGCCTGATGTTAATAACAACATTGACACAGTCTTCTCCATTGAGACTCTCTGAATGGCAGCTGCAGAGTCACCCCTGCGCCTCTTACTTGGGGTCTTCTTTCTCATTTCTTGCTTTCCCATATTCTCTTGTTTGACTTTGGACACATATCTCTGGAAAACACAGTGATTTTCCTCTGAAGCAGAATACTGCTTGCAATACCTGTTGGGTTTGTGTGAGCTGATGGGACCAACAGGACAGGGCTTACACTCCAAAAAGCCCCATAAAACACCACATGTAATTGAATATGCCTGTCTATATATATACCTTGAGCTTAAACATTGTGAGAAAACCAAGGGGAACACTGTGGAGATAACACTTTTGTACCTTAATACAGGCCTGTACAGGGTGAGGTAGCAATTTGCTTGTTAAATGGTGTCAACACCAACTGTAACATCACACCAGAAGCATCTTATAGCATGACTATAGCCATAGACTGAGAATGATCCTGTTATTCTCCTTTCCTGAATTGAGTGCACCTCCAGCAAGTTTGCAGATGATGCCAAGTTGAGTGGTGCAGTTGACATACCTGAAGGATGGAATGCCATCCAGAGGCTGGACAAGCTCGAGAAGTGGGTCTGTGTGAACCTCTTGAGGTTCAACGAGGCCAAGGGCAGGGTCCTGCACCTGGGTTGGGGCAACCCACGGTATCAGTACAGGCTGGGGGATGAAGGGATCGAGAGCAGCCCTGCTGAGAAGGACTTGGGGGTCCTGGTGGGTGAAAAGCTGGACATGAGGCATCAACCAGAAGGCCATGAGCCATGTGGCTCACAGCCCAGAAGGCCAACCGTATCCTTGGCTGCATCCAAAGAAACATGGCCAGCAGGCTGAGGGAGGTGATTCTGCCCCGCTACTCTGCTCTGGTGAGACACTACCTGGAGCCCTGCGTCCAGCTCTGGAGCCCTCAGCACAGGAAAGACATGTTGGAGTGGGTCTAGAGAAGGGCCACAAAAATGTTCAGAGGGATGGAACAGCTCTGCTGTGAGGACAGGCTGAGAGAGTTGGGGTTGTTCAGCCTGGAGAAGAGAAGGCTCCAGGGAGACCTTCTTGCAGCCTTCCAGTACTTAAAGGGAACTTACGAGAAGTAACTTTTCAATGGGGCCTGTAGTGAAAGGGCTAGGAATATGGTTTTAAACTAGAAGAGGGGAGATTTCGACTGGATCTAAGGAAGAAATTATTCTCAATGAGGGTGGTGACACAGTGGCCCAGGTTGCCCAGAGAGGTGGTAGATGCCCCATCCCTGGAAACATTCCAGGTCAGGTTGGACAGAGCTCTGAGCAACCTGCTCGAGTTGAAGATGTACCTGCTCATTGCAGGGGTGTTGGACTAGATGACCTTTAAGGTCCCTTCCAATCCAAACTGTTCTCTGATTTTCTGATTCTCTGATTAGTGAACATAATTAGAACAATACAAACTTGTCATTGCTTGTCTTGAGTTTTGCTCCTTTTCTTGTAGTACAAGATAGAGGTTACATTTTCCAGCCTATGAGACAAAGTAAAATATCTCCTTCTCATGGGAATTTTCACACTGCCTCTTGACCCAAACACTGTCTACTCTTCCTTTTTCTGCAAGCCTTGATTGTGTCCCTGGGATACAAGTTTTCCAAAATTCCCAGAAAGGAAGTAACACATCTGGTAAACTTTTGCTCAACTACCAGAAAGTAGAACTAAAGCTCTTCTCACCTGCTGCCTCAAAGGAATCTCAGAGTATTTTCATCTAGTATCTTCCCATTCAAAAGATACATCTCCACTCAAAACATTTTTAGAGGTTTCATGTTTGCATTTAGACAGCAACATTAGTCCACCTATGGGGTTATGTGGCACATGAGGAGGCTCAGATTTCATCATTATTTCATCATTATTAGCTGAATGCTAATTAGATAGAATGGAGAGGCACTCCAATTTGATCTGTTTCCTGTTTGAATTGCATAAAGACCTAGAACCCATTTGAAGCGGGGAGAAATTTCAAGCAGTTTTATGAGTTGCACTTAAGTGTATTTTATAGTAAGTAACACAAGGCAATCCCCAGGACTCTGCCACATTGTGGTTTACCTAGCACGATGAGGACTGTCTGGCTCCTTCTTCATAGCAAATTACCAAGAGCAATATAGTACTATCCATACTATATGTGTCTTGCAACAGAAAACAGCTGGATCCTGATGTGATGGAACCTTACTTGGATTGTCCACTCATTGGTGGTCATGTTATATCACCGTTAACACAGTCTGCAAGCACAGAGGGAAGAGGGACAGGCTCAGAGCATCAGGATACATCAGGTACACAGGAACACTCTGTGTTTTGAAAAACAAGGTGTTCTGGGATGCAGCAGTTTAGGTTTACCAAACAGGTTCTGAGAGCTTTCTAGCGGTTAACATAGTTGATCAACAAATATGGTCCTGACTCCACCTTAATGTCTGCTCTTAAAATATTTTGTAGACACAGTTTGGCTGCCATGCATCATGGGTCAGTAATTTTTAGGATACTTTGGGAAAGTTTAGAATTCTAATGTCATCCCATCTGTGTGTGTGTGCATGTGTGTAGCTACGTGGTTAGATTAACATGCTGGGGCTTATCCAAGAAGATCTTTAGAAATTCTTTTGCTTATGTGATCCCTGTCTGCCTTAAGCTGATAGAATTTCCTGAGGACTCAGTAGATACGATATCTGGCTACTATGATTCCTAACACCTTGGCAGAAATGCATGTCCCCGTTGTCATCCTAGTCACAGCTGAGTATCTGTGGGGAGAGGGCATGAGTAAATCCTCACTGCAGGAGACCATGGTCTGCCAAACTCCTTGAACCCTAGGACACCTCTATGCAACCTGTAGGCAGTTGAAAATGCCTGTTGATTCACTAGACAGAGAAAATGGTGTTGGGACACTTTATGCAACGGAAATGCCTGATGGAGGGTGGGTCATATTTAATAGAAAGAGTCATGCAAAACAACTGACTCTGCACCAGCTGGCTTAAAAATATCTATGTGCCGATGTCAGCTTCCTTTTATTTTTTTCTTAAAATAGCAGTAATGACCTCGGCACAAAGCATTGCCTAGAGACAAATGACCAGCTGGGATTAATGGTCCTTGACTTAATTCCTGCCCATCAGCGCCTCCCAGCCAGTCATTAATCCTGCTGAATTATTGATTCATTCATTGATTGTGTCCAGGGTCTGAAGTTAGAAGCTGAAGTACTGAAGGCACCCTGGAGACTCTTCTAAGAAGATGAGTTTGCTTAATTCATAGACTATTTGAGATGCTTTAGAAAGAAGCATGAAAAGAGGTAGAAAAGGTAAAGAGCACTTATAGGACAATGAGACCTCTGGCTATTAGAGTTGATGGCACATATCAAATTGTTTTGAATAGGACTGGTAGCTAAAGCAGGAACATGGAGGAATCTGACACGTATTATATGTGTCACCTCCCAAGGGACAGTAAGATTCCAAGTAAGAAAGCCCATCAGATAACCTGTGCCTCAGGCAGAGAAGGCATTTGGGGTGTTAATGTCCCACCTCTCTTATTGGAGTTGTCACTGTTTTCTTTGCCTTCCTCAGGATGGAGGAAACACAGCGATTTTCTTTTTCTGCAAACTACCTGGACATGTTTCGTTCCTTTTCCCCTTGCACTTGTTGCTATTTGACCTCATTTGTTCTGCAAAGAGTTGCATCTGAATAATTAGTGTAGCACCCTTCAGGAAATCAGATTGATTGTTTTTAATACCTGCTTTACGACACGATTTGTAAATTGCAAAAATGAGGAAAAACAGTTTAAGAGACCGTATAACCTGCCACCTCCATATTTTCTCAACAAGTTGCCCTCCTGGGTTTCAATGCAGAGGATAAATTAAAGTGAACAGCAGCATCTTTGGGTAAGTCCTTTCATGTCTTTTGATGTTGCAGTATGCATCAAATGGCAGGAGTGTACATGAAAGAGAAAAGTTGTGGTTGAAAGTGTTCCCAAATACACATTGCTGAGGTGCTTCCAAAGTGCTGACAGCTGCCAAGCACCCCACGGTGATGCAAATGCTATTGGACATGTTGTCCTGCTTCTGAAGAATGTGGATAGATTTTTCATAACAAAAAAGAAATGGGGTAATGTTGGCTAAGGAATTGTTTCTGTTTACCTGATTTGCAAAACATTTAAAAGAAGCCAGTTATTATAAATAAGCCCCATTTTATTCAGTACTTGGCCAACAGGAGGAAGAAGTTTTGAGGTCATAAAGGGCAGAGAGTTCTAGTTCCTGCCTATCTTTGCCCACTCATTTATTGCTGACTTTGTGACCTTGTTTAAATCTTAAAATTGTTTTCTGTTTCACATACTTTACCATTAAAATATGATTACTGTTTTCTTCTTCCTTAGGACATGTATATTTTAATGGTGTAGAGGTCCTCGCATAGGAAAGGTCTCCTACCACCTTATCGTGAATGAGCAATAAAGGAGCTTGGTGAGATTAACTTTCTCCAAGCTATAAAACTGCGAACTATTTCTTCAGAAACAATCAAGTTCACATAATCAGTTTATTATAAAAACATCTTCTTGTGTAAGAGAACAAAAAATGGACTTGAGAAAGTTATGATCTCTATGAGTTTGAGGTCAGTTCTTCATAACTTTTTTCTTTTGAAACTATGGGTGTATAATAAAAACTGTGATGCCTTAGAAATATTCTGGGTAGCCATATAAATACATCCATGAGACCTCATCAGGGTCATTGGGGAGAAATAGAAATTTTCAGGATGTGATTTAGTGAGTCTGTTTTATGGATTCACCTTAAGATGAGGTGACACCTAAGATCCACTGCTTTGTTTTCTTTTAACTCTAATGGGAACTTGGGGCATCTAAGCCCCTAATGTTATTTTAAACATCCACACTTAGGTAGATGAATCTCATATCCAGTGTATGCCAAATGTCACCAAGACATCCACAGTCTAATGATTAGGAGACGAATCAATATAACAGGTGTGCAAAGGAGAGACTGGGTCCAGATTGTATTCTAGAGCGGAATGTTATCAATTCAGTTTCTTATCCCTCCATTTTTTTTGTAAACTAATGAGTGTCCAACTAGCCTGCTGATCTTGACTGCTAAAAGTCCCACCCTGAAGCCCCAGGTTAAACACCTTGATTTGGAGAGCTGTGATACATAAGATCATGTCCTCCTGGATAGCTTAAGCAGCCTTCCAGCTAGATTTTCTGGATCTCACTCGATAAGATGTTTGACTTTTCCTAACTTACAATGACAACCTAGATGTCTAATGGAGTCATAAGAATTCCATGAGCTGGAATACACCTGAATGTCAAGTGCCATCATGACAAGCTATGTAAAATCTACAGCTTCTGTGTTTTTAGTCTTGCTTATTTATCTCCAGATATAGCAACAAAGCCTTGCTATCTCCTTGCAGTGAAAACTTTATCTCTGTGTTTGGTTACCCTCATTTCCTCAGTGGCATGGGACTGAATCCATCTGGGAAAATACCAAAAAAGCAGGAGTTGGCAGTAATGCTGTAGACATTCTTTTAACATATGGAGACATCCATGCACCACCATTAACGAATGTAATCCATGTTTTGTGACCACCTACTTCCTTCCCTTCAACTGAACTTTGTGTGGCTGTTTTCCTTGCTACTGGAATACTGCCTCTGATTAACAGTAATGTAACTTGGCCAGGCTCTGGAATCTCCATGGAAGTCTACTCTCTGCTTTCAGATATTCAGATAGTTTGCATTTCTCAGTACTGTTTTCCTCCCATTTTCATTATTTAGAACTGTTGGAAGTCTTTTATAGTCTGCACAGTCCTGTACAAAGCTACAAGTGAGAAAGGCAAGCATTACTGCTAGTGCCATCCTGAGCAGTCAGCTGCCACATCTTACACTCATTTCCCATGTCTGTAAATCTATAAAGCTGTGAGATTCCCAAAGTAAACAAATGTAATCTTTTTTGGAAGATGGAATACATTGGCAGGTAAATCTTAATGATAATTATCTAATTAGCACTCCCATCAGGTGACAAATCTTTTAGTCACAGCAGACTGTCACTTGAAAATGTGCATATTCTTGTTTTGCCTTTGAAAACATAAAAAAAAAATCATTTATATTGGTTTTAGTCTATTGCCGTAAATTTTCATTAAAAGCAGGGGGAACAAATGAGGGGTGGAAGGAAGAACATAAGAAATTGCTTTGAGGAAAGGAAGTCTACTTTGAATGGAGACTTGTACTCCGTTCTGCAGCCAGTTTCCTATTTCTAACAGGTACTATCTTACCCTCTTCCATTTACATCCAAAGCTTCTTCATGAGCATTATGCAAAGGTTTAATTGTGAATAGTTACTGAGACAGTAACTAACTCAGTGACTGGGTTCACTGGGCCAGGTTTTCCCTGACTGAGGATTGAACATATTCAGTGGAGACTCTCCATGACTAAGAACATTTTGAATGAGTGAAAAGTGGGATGTAATGCAAGGGCTATTTCAAACTGGAATACCTTCACTAAAATGCATGAAAGCCATGTTTTCCTTCTTTTCTTTTTATTGCATGGAAACTAGAAAGACCTTAAAATTAATTTCTATGATTGTCAGTATCCATCTGAGGCAATTCTTCACTGGGGTCAATGGGGTTGAGCAGAGCTGCTGTTCTAGATGCCCATATCACAGTTGACTCAACTTACATTTCTGAGGTTTTCTTGTAAAAAAAAAAAAAAGGAGCTAGAAACCTTTCTTAAAACAACTGTTGAAATTCAGAAGAATTGAAAGCATGATCTGGGAGAAGCCTGCGCTGTGTATTGCTTCCCTGCTGCCTCTCCTTCCACATGCACGCTGAGAAATGCGGTAACACATCTGTTCTCATAATGTGGTGCAGCCTATTTCCTCCTATTCTCTAAATGAGAAATATAGATACCATACACTGTCCTTTTAACAGGTACATGATTAAATACTGCCATAGGTACAAGGTGGGTGTTGATAGTTTTGAAGAAATCATCTTTCAGTATAGGGAAGGACTGATGGGATTCACAGTGCCTTTTAGTTCCTATGGGAGCAGTATCTGTTTAGACGAAGGACAGTTGTGCCCAGAAAGTACAGTTACTGATCTCCAGGTGGGAGTGCTCATGTAAGACTGCTGCCTAACCACCTTGTGACTTGTGGAATGATTATGCCTATCTAAATATGTGACTTTGCTCTTGTCTTTATTCTTTTACAGTGCACCCTCTCCATTTTTCTGAGATCTTTTGGAATCTTCATCCTAGTCTCCAAAATGTTTGCAAACGTTTTCCAGTTTTATAGTACTTGCTAATTCAATAAGGACGTTCTATATTTCTTCATCCAAGTCATTAAAGAAAGCATTTAACAGGACCAAATGGATTCTTGCAGAACCCCATCCAATACTTTCTTTCAGTTTGACATTAAACCATTGTTGACTAGTCTTTGAATTCTCTTCCCTATGATTCACTTAGTTTATGATGTGCTCTCACTTCTTGAACTGTAAGGAAGGGATGACAGCATTCCTGTAACTTACAGAATTGCTCTGAGGATAAATCTAACTGTGGTCGTCAGATCTAACATGTTGTTGTGGGCTTAAAAACAGATTTTGTCCACTTTCTTATGATCCTGACTGTTGGAGTGGTCTTTCTCATTATGTGCAATGAGAAGCAACATGTACACATGTTTATTCTGATCACTTATCTACATCTGAAATATTAACTGGAATTCCAACGTTAATTGGAATTTCCTGGAATATGTCCAGACAGAGTTGGTTTTGTTTGTTGAGGGGAAGAAATTCCCTTTCCCTCCTATCCTCTGCCTCAGACTTCCAAAACACTAAGTACATACCTCCTGTTCACTTACATGCATACTGAGCAATTCAAATGTGAGAATGTATCCAGATCTGTCTAAGTCTTTTTATCCTGACCACAATCCAGCCTTTGTTTTGGCGCTGTAGAATGAAATAATTGACTGTAGTGGATTATGCATTCCAGTTTATACCATGTTGAAATTATGACATAGTAAAACCCTCAACAGTAAGAGCTTTTGTTTATTTACAGGACATAAGAGCATGAGGGCCTCAGAGAAGAAAAACAGAGTCCTTGTTTCAAGACAAAAGAGGACTAGGTTCATCCCAATTAGAAGTTGCCCTTAGGTCAATTTATAGCCTTCCAGAGCTCTCCACCCACAAATATGTCATTATTTATCTTGAGCACTCCTACAGTTACATGTCTGGTAAAAAGTTATCCACACAAAGGTTGACTGCCAACTCATTCTGGATATGTCAGGCTTCCATTTTGACATGATCCAACATTCAGGGACCACACAGAGTTTACAGTAATCACAGAGAAGAAGCTTGACTCCTCTTGCTCAGAGCTCAGACTTATTGATCCTTTTTTTGGTCCTACTATTGTTCCAAGTTACTGCTCTAGTGAATGAAATGGGACAGGTATCTCCAGAGGGCAACTGAGATCTTCAGACTGCTGAATTGTCTTTAGGAAATGGCACCTTCTCTCCGTTGTCTAGAGGAGGAACACAGGGTAGTTCCATGCCTAATTTAGATTCCTTTGTTAAATACATTCTGCTGGTGACAGATGGAGTTCAGCTATCTCAAAGGGGGAAAAAGATTCTTGCTCATGACTTGGTGGCCCTGATCGGGAGGACTTTAAACTAGGTTCAAAGGAGGAAGGGGATAAAACCAGGCTCTCTAGAGATGAGCCTAGGGGTGGCATGTCGGTGTTGGGGGTGAAATCGATAGCCTGGGTCAAGTGCACCTATACTAATGCACGCAGCATGGGCAGCAAACAGGAGGAGCTGGAAGCCATTGTGCAGCAGGACAGCTGTGACTTAGCTGCCATCACAGAAACATGGTAGGATGCTTCTCATGACTGGAGTGCTGCAATGGATGGCTATAAGCTCTTCAGAAGGGATAGGCAAGGAAGGAGAGGCAGTGGGGTGGCTCTGTATGTTAGGGAATGTTTGATTGTATAGAGTTCAACCATTGTGATAACAAGGTCGAGTGCTTATGGGTACGGATGAGGGGGAAAGCAAACAAGACAGATTATCCTGCTGGGAGTCTGTTATAGACCATGAAACCAGGATGAAGAGGCAGATGAAACATTCTACAAGCGACTGGCAGAAGTCTCACAATTGCTGGCCCTTGTTCTTGCAGGGGACTTCAATTTACTGGACATCTGCTGAAAGTATAACACAGCAGAGAGGAAACAATCTCAGAGGTTCCTGGAGTGTGTGGAGGATAACTTCCTGACACAGCTGGTAAGTGAGCC
>NW_010559703.1:11594-12364 GCF_000687285.1 Phaethon lepturus
GAGGGTCAGCAAAACCACTGCCATGGACTTCCGGAGGGCAGACTTCAGCCTGTTCAGGTCACTGGTTGAAAGAGTCCCTTGGGAGACTGTCCTGAAGGGCAAAAAGGGTCCAGGAAGGCTGGACAGTCTTCAAGAAGGAAATCTTAAAGGTGCAGGAGCAGGCTGTCCCCACATGCCATAAGACGAGCTTGAGGGGAAGACAACCGGCTTGGTTGAACAGGGAGCTTTTGCTGGGACTCAGGGAAAAGAGGAGAGTTTATCACCTTTGGAAGAAGGAGAAGGCAAAAGAGTACAGGGATCTCATTAGGTCATGCAAAGAGAAAATCAGAAAGGCAAAAGCCCAGCTAGAACTCAGTCTGGCCACGGTTGTAAGGGATAAAAAAAAAGTTTTTCCAAATATATTAACAACAAAAAGAGAGGCAAGGAGAATCTTCATCCTTTAATGGATGTGGGGGATAACATTGCCACCAAGGATGAGGGTAAGGTTGAGGTACTTAATGCCTTCTTTGCCTCAGTCTTTAATAGGCAGACCAGGTATTCAGCTCCCTGAGCTGGAAGACAGGGGCAGAGAGCAGAATAAAGTCCCCATAATCCAGAAGGAAGGACCTGTTAAGCCACCTGGACACTCACAAGTCTATGGGGACTAATGGGATCCACCCAAGAGTACTGAGTGAGCTGGCAGAGGAGCTTGCCAAGCCACTCTCTATCATTTATCAGCAGTCGTGGGTAACAGGGGAGGTCCCAGAAGACTGGAGGCTTGCCAATGTGAC
>NW_010559703.1:13612-21973 GCF_000687285.1 Phaethon lepturus
GCCCAGGGAAGTGAGTCACCATTGCTGGAGGTGTTCAAAAAACTTGTGGACGTGGAACTTTGGGACATGGTTTAGTGGGCATGGTGGTGTTGGGTTGATGATTGGAATTGATGATCTTAGAGGTCTTTTCCAACCTTAATGATTCTATGATTCTGTTATTCTAATATGAGGCTATCCATAGCTGTTATTCTATGATAGTCAAGAAACTTAAAAGCAGAGAGAAACCTCAGATGATGCATCCTGTGCATCCTGAAGTGGTATCAGGCCATTCCATCCATCAAAATAATGTTTCATATCAATTTTTATTCTTTCTGTCTCTAAATCCAGCTGGAGAGGAAAAGCCCATTAGAGCAGTTTAGATTCTAAAAATTTAAATTCTACTGCTCACTGGATTGATACATTTTTACTGTGTTGATGATGTCAGCAAAATGATTACAAGCTGTTTTTTCATGAATGTTAAGTGTATTTGTATGAAATTATCTTTACTGTTAGTGACTCCTGACCAGTATTTTAAGGGCTTATCAGAGGTTTTCCCAGGTTCATCTTTAATTATTCAAAATGAAAATTTGTCATTTTTACAAGTTTTTCTTGTTTGTGTATTTCACTTACTGTAATTATCTAAACAGGGATTAGGCAATACCTTAACAAAATATAACCCTCTTCCCAGTCTAATTATCAGAATCCCACCAACTGCAGCTATTAAACCGAAGGGGCTGCACAGGTGAGGCACCAGCTGAGCACACCATAACATGCATCTTCACCCCATGAAGTTGGTATCACTGGGACCACATGCAATAAAAAACACTTTACCATGTTGTCCATATGCCACCATTGCTAATATCTGGAAGGTAAAATTAACCATGTGGTTCTGCTTCCTTTTCCATCCCAGTTTCATTTTCTGGTTCTCCTGATTTTTGCTAGCACAAGTTTATGTTTCTATTTCTCCATATGTGTACAGTTATTTTTCTGTGAAATAGATTTCTTTATTGTAAATATTTGAAATATGAACCTTTCCCTCCATATTTTTATCAGTTTTTTAATTTAAAAATCAACTGACAGATCTCTTCTTTACATTCATAATCTCCTATTTGTTTTTTTCCTAACAACAGCAAAACAGTAGCTTAGAGTATGTGTTCTTTTTGCCTAATGATAGATGATGGTTTTAGCATCTTGCTGAACTGCATTTTGTTAATTACTTTTCTGGTTCTTTTAATCTCAAAAATCTCAAATCTTCTGTCTCCTCCCTCCGTTTCCCTCTTTTTTTTTTTGTCTTTTTTTTTTCCCTTGCCTATTTTATTCTTTCAATATCTTTTCTCTTTATTTCTTTTCAGCTACTATAGCTTTGTTCACTTTCTTTTTTTCATTGTATCTGTTTTTTGCTGTCATTGCTGGAGTTGAATCAAAGACTTCTGTCACAGTTTTGAAATCGTTCATTTTCTCCTAGAAAATATATGAGTTAAAGTCAGTGGAACTCACTAAAAATGAAAACAATGTAAAGTTTTATGGCTATGCAAAGTAAAGAGATTTCAGCATTTACATTCAACTCAAGGTAGTCTTGCTAGCTTCAGACAGCTTATTCCAAAGTTTAAATTGATTTTATGATTTTTTTCCTGGCATATTTAATGTTGTTGGAAAGTAGGGAGGGTTTTTTTTGTTTCTTGGTAAAATGAAATCACCAGAAGTTGTCAATATTTCAAAATACCTTAAAGAGTGACGGGATTAGGAGAGCATTAATCCTCTCGGTTTGGCGAGAGCCTTTATTCCTTCTTGTGTGCTATACACAAGTGTTGGTTTTCCTAGTGCTTTGCTCAGGACAGATAACTTCAGACTCCTGATAAATATTGCTGCCTCCTCAAACCTCTAGCTATTTTCTCATTCTCACTTGCATTTTAGATGGCTCTGTCTTAGATTACGTCTGAAATTCTGACACAGCTGCATTGTCTGATCCAGCTGCAACCCAGCTGAGTTTTCCTGTGGGCTGACAGAGAATCAGATTACTCTTCATGAACAGATGTGCCAAGCTGTTCGAAGACAGCATGTCTGGCGATGTAAATTCCTCTTTAGGCACTGACTGTAGTGTTCATTACCATAGTACCTGGTCCTCCAAAAATTTAGTAAAGTAGACACTGCTCCAACACAGAGAAATAACACCACTTCAGCTTTCATGACACAGCAAATGGAGCTATGTTAAGCTGGAATCAGTGGGAACCTGAAAAGAGTAGCCTGAGGTTTTTCCCAGATGAAAGACTGGGGGAGGTCACCAGTGCATCTTTGTTAAGTTCCTGCTCCGAAATTTTCCCTGGAGGAAATTCCCACTATTCACTGGTCAAGCATCGAGCCTAAAGAGACAGCGTAAATGTACCAGCATCGTGCTGATATCCTGAACACAGCAGGAGTCAACAGACAGTGCTCTTGTTTCGGAAACTGAAGCTTACCTTCCCAGAGAACTTGATGTCCAAGAATAGCTCAGTCTTTCAGCTCGATCTCCCCCAGCCCCAAGAGAGCATCTCCATCCCAAATTACACTATCTGCTAGTTTCGCCACAGTCTGTTCCTCCCTCTCCCATGCGCTCAGCCGGCCAAAGCCAGCAGGTGCCGAGGTCAGCCCCTTGGGTACCTCTGGCACCCTCATCTTGATTCTTCCTGTTTGGAGTGGCTCGCCAGTGCCAGGGGCTGGTACCCCGATGCGCTTGCTTATCCCACGCAAAGAGTGACCAGATTTACTCTTCTGATTAAGCCCAAACAAAAGGTGTCATTTATACCAACTGACTTTAACGAGGCCTGAAGCTGATCTGTGCTGAAAATATTTGATGTCAGTCTTTAAAATCTTCCTGCATAATGTTACAGACAAGATGTTATTTGTGTGAATGCTGATGAAATTTAAATGTCATGAATAAGAGATCTCGTTTAGGAATTTCTAAATGTTCATAACAGTCCAGATCCTCAAAGGCCTTTGAGTATGTCATTCCTTGAAACCAACAGCACCTATGCAGCTAAATCCCTTCAGGACAGACATAATTTGTGTCACTGTGGGATGTCGGAATGCATGGAGACCAGGCAACTTGCTGTCAGGCCTAAGAGGAAGCTCATTTTGCTATTAACCCACATGTCCTCCAGTTTTCCCAAGCATTATCTTTCAGTCCAATGCTAATGTTTGAGAGTCTAAGCAGTCCCAGTGAGTTTCCAGCCCTCACAAAACCCAAAAATAAATCCTGAAAATAATACCAGGCTGCTTGGAATATAGGATACAGCTCCACAAGAAAGGGCAAACCACTTTCCCATCTCATCAGTATTTGCCTTTAGTGAAATAACACTCACTGACAACCATTTGTTCTTGCAGTTCTTCTTCCTTTTAGCGTCTTTTCCATCTAGGGTGTCTAACTGTTTCTTTTCTAGAAGACATTAACATCTGCTGACATTGACCTTGACCGTCTTTACATTGTAATATTCTCAGAGTACTGCATTCTGCAAGCATTTTACACATCAAAACCAAGAAGTTGTACACTTAGGTTTCTTCTCTTGGAAAGTCATATTTTATGACTAGTCATGTCCTTAGGCTTCACTGTCTCGGAGAATAAAAATAAATTATCTTTGTGTAACCAAACTACAGGCCTGATGTTTTGTAGGCTGTTCTGTGACTCCCTCATGCATTGTATTTCAGAGTTGGGTGTAATATGAAATGAAAAATAGGTATATGGCAGCTTTCTTATTTAAAATACATATTAGGGGTAGCTGTTCTTGCGGTACTTCTTCACAGTTTTTCCAGGATGCAGCATCAGGGTAAGCAGCCACAGTAGGCAAAATCTGTTTATTTTTAATTTACTTTTTATTGTTCTAGTTGGAAACACTTGGCACTCCATAAAGTTTAAGACAACAACATCAAGCACATCGTTGCTAGGCAAACATATAAATTAAGCAAGCTTATAAATCTCCAGGTCATATCCCACAGTCAGTTCATTGGTAGATCCCACAAGCTGTTGGGCTAACTGCTTTATCTCTCTGTGTCTTTGTTCATTCTTCCTTTCTTTCTCTGCCTTAAATAAGTTAGATCTAGGCTTTGAAGGAAGCAATTCCTCTCCTCGTCATTTGCATCCAGGGGAATTCAGTCCTGATCTCTTCCTTGCAACTTCCGCTGCTGAAGGCAACACAAACCATGAATGGGGGTTCACTAATCCATAATGCCTCAGCTGGCATTTATCTCACCTGACTTAAGACATCTCCACTGTAGATATATCCATCTGAGCTGACCAATTTCGGCTCCCTTTATAGTCAGTATGGAGAAGCAAGTATTTTTAGGATATTAATTCCTCTGGCTTCTTTTGGTTATCAACTTTAGAATAAAAGGAATTCTGCCTTAAATTATCTATACAATAGTATCTGGATCTCCACTGGGCAGCTCAGGATAACCAGTTCAGGCAGAAGTGACTGTTTCTATTCAAGAGAAATTATGCTACTTACAGCTTGGTGATCGTCTTCTATTTAGAGGATCTCCATCCATTTGGGTAAGCTAGCTTTCTGCCTGCTCTGCACCCCAGGAGCAACACAGAGGAAGTTCAGCCAAAATCTTGCCCAATATACTCTAAGCCCTCCAGGAAATGTCACAGACACGTATGAAATTAATTCAACTGGAGTTTGTAATTTTGAAGGACAATGGAGTAAAAAGAAGAAAAACTTGAGGATGACAGCATTTGATTTTTTGTTTCTCTGTATTACCACTATAAATAAAAGGAGGAGGAGCAGTTACGAAACAAAGCCTCATATGAAAGGTGAGATTGATTACTCTCAGTACACAGTGAGAGCACTCCCACCTCAATAAATCCTTCAGAAATTGTGATTCTTGCATGGCCACAGAAGTCATGAAGGATGGCAGAGAGGTACCTCACAGTGTGTCACTCACTTTGGTTCCAGCTGTCTGGGCACAGAAAGGCAAAGAAAAATGCACCAAAGGCACAGAAACTTTTTTTTTTTTGAAACTTCTTTTTGTTTTGAATGTGAAAGAGATTAGAACCACGGAAGCTTTGCATCAAACAGAGCCTATCCAAGGATGGTTCTTCAGCTTGTATTAACTGATGTCACTCTTTCGAAACCATGAAAATATTATGCATCAGGGTCTTACTTAGTGCTTTTTTTTCCGAGTGCCCAAGTGAATACATCTGCAGGTTAGAGGAAAGGGCAGAGGACACCAGCTGAATAAAAAAAAAAAATTAATTCAAATACTGGCACTTTCCATAGTATCATCTTTATATTCCACAAAGGCAAACAACAGCATGACGGGGTGTAACATTTGGATTAAAAACATATTTTGACAGCTCCTGAATGAGATTTCATTATTTTAAAGAAGCATGTGACTCAGAATTTTTTGCAGTTTAAGGAAGATAATATTGTACAATGAAAGAATCTGAAATGTAGTAATAAGGCTCGGTAATATTTTGCAGCTACTTATTTGTGCAAAACTGCCAAAGGAGAAACCATTTGCTGATGATCAGTGCAGTGTATTCACTGCATCGCAGAAGGTGACTCTCCTTCTAATTTCATTTTAGCCAGAGTTTAAATTCCACTTCAATGTTTATTTGTAAACATCAAGATGATACAGACCAGATCTTTTAGATGATACTGTTCCTGAAACAATAGCTATCTGTGATTACAAGATTGAATTAACTTCAACTTCATCATCATCTAACTGCTGAAATGTATGAATATATCTCCCTTAATAATAGCTTGCATCAATCATTTCCAGGCATTGTATCTTTACTTCTGAGATAGGACAGATTAACCTCTAAAACATCTTTTTTTCTTCTTTTTTTTTTTTTTTTTTTTACTTAAAGAATCAAGAGGAGAAAGAAATGCTTCTCTAAGCAACAGTTCTCTTCAGCTGATATCTCTTAGTTCACAGGAACAGGGCGTACACTCTACTTCCTTTAAGAATTATCTCCTGCTGCAAACTGACAGCTTGCATGCACGTAACACCAACTGTCAAACCCTCCCTGGGTCTCCCGAGTTTCTCTCGGGAGTTTCCCATATGCATTTCTGTATTCTTCTGGTCTGGCAGTGATGAGTGTCTCCATCCTCTCCCACCTCTGTGAATCATCAGGTCACCACCATTCTTCATCTCCAGGTCTGGGTGTCTTGTGAAGCCACGGGTAGATGTGCAGGGGTTTTAGTGACCTGCTAATCTATGTGGGCTTAACACAGTCCCTTCTGAGCGCCCCGTCCCTGCTGTACGCTGCTGCCGGTGCCTCCATACCCAGCTATCCCCATGCATTCTCCATTCGCACCAATCTTAGTCTTCCTGTTACAATGCTGTACACCTTGCCTAACATAGATGTGTGTGATTAAATTGTAATCTCAATTTACACTGGCTGATAAAGACTTAGGCTTTGCTTCTTGATAATCTTTCAACTCTGAATTGCAGTCCATGCAGCCAAGACAAAATTGGATTTTTATGCATTTTTCTACTTGTTTAAAACCATTGAGAGTTTGTTTTGAATTTCCAAGTGAGGTTGATTTTAATTGTCTTCAGCTATCTAGAATTACATTTGTACCTAGTCTTTGCCAACTGGATATGGTCACTACAATAAATCATGTATCTTATTAGCTGCCCCAGAAATAAATATTTGAGGTAGAAGAAATCATCCTCTCATGAAAAATATGTTTCCTTGTCACTGACAATAAAGAAGGTTAGACTTGGCTTACTCCAGTCAGTTGAATTTTGGTTGGTGCAAGTTACATAGGAGGAATCCCACCTTTAACAGAAACACAACTGGAAGTGCTTCCAGATGCTCAGTGAACCATAAATACCCAGAGCATACTCTGACTATCCAGTACTTGTCAGACAGCCACTGCTGGTCTGAGAAGGTACAGAAAACCAATGGAATTCAGGCACGTAAGGCTATAAATGAGCTGTTGAATAAATTTGAATAGTTTGAGCCTTAGAATGCTTCAAATGACTGATCTACAAAATAAGGTCCTTCCTGCTTTGTTCCTGTTGATCTAGTGCCAGAGAAGGGAGACAGCCCACTCCACCCCAACACTGTGAACCTCCAAGGCATGGGATACCTCAGCCAGAACCTGTACCTGCCTTTGGAGTGAAACACATCACTATCCCAGGTCCTAAAATTTTAGGACAATCAAAGTCTGGCTCTGAGTTTTTTGCATCTGGATCAGATCAAGAATGAAAGTTCACCCGACAGTTTCATTTTTTAGAAGGAATACAAGAAGTTGAGTAACTAATCTGTCATGAAGATCCTGCTATTGTTTGGGGATAAGGGGAGCAAACCATGACTTTTTTTTTTCCCCTTTTATCTTTCCTCAAATGCCCGGATGCTTTCTGCTCAAGCTAGGTACTGTAATGGCTTACAGTATGCTCAGCATTGTCTAAGTACAGAAGTGAAGATCAGGAATGCCACTGTTGGAAGGATCTCACTCTCTTACTTCCTTTAACATAACAGCACTACCAACCCTTGGAAGTCAAGAATGAATTGGGTGTTGGATAAATGATGCTAATATTGCACAACGTATGAACTGCTGTTGCCAATAGGTGCTTAGGGATAGATGCCCTCTGTGAAAAATAGGCTATGGATTGAGATATTTCCTTCCAGAAGCACAAGTATTATTTTATTTTTACTGATGTGATGGAAAGGAACATCTTGGAAAGCTGTTGTTGCAACGTCTGGGTAATTGGTAAAAGGTACTTTACAACATTTATAGAAAAGGACTCAGCCTTTCATTTATAACTGCAACACAAATGTCGTGGAAAAGCAGTCTCCAAAACAGAGGCAAACAGCTTTTGCAGTGGCCACCATTGACTTTAAAGCATCACGGAAGCAGCTGCTTCTGAATATCCTTTTAAGCCCATTGAGCCTTGATCCAGCTGTTAAAAATAACAATGTTTTTCATCCTCCATAGAGAAAAGGACTCAGCCTCTCATTTATAACTGCAACACAAATGTCGTGGAAAAGCAGTCTCCAAAACAGAGGCAAACAGCTTTTGCAGTGGCCACCATTGACTTTAAAGCATCACGGAAGCAGCTGCTTCTGAATATCCTTTTAAGCCCATTGAGCCTTGATCCAGCTGTTAAAAATAACAATGTTTTTCATCCTCCATAATAATCGGATATAGCAGGGCAGTGCTGGAGGAGCGGTTGCATTAAAAAGCTTTGGTTATGTAACAAAAATGCACTCCAAGATTCCAGGCGGGTCTATGTGGCAGCCTCCAACCACTGCTTTACAACCCACTGTGCTGACAACAGCATCTGCTGAAGGACTCTGACACCCTCACACCTTTGCAAACAGCTGCAGGGCTTTGTGCGGTGCCCACATTGAGTGTCCTCCCTGCCCTGCTGGGTAGGAAGGCCAGGGAAAGA
>NW_010559703.1:22004-27632 GCF_000687285.1 Phaethon lepturus
AAGAGGCTGCGTGTCTGTACCTCATCAGCTGTACCTCACAGCGTGGCATATCACCTTAATCCTCTGGTGACACTGGCTTTGTAAAGATATTCTGGATTTTGCCATGCCTCTCTCTGCTGCAGTGTCCAGCAGAGAGGCACAGAACAGAGCCGGGGCAGTCACATCTCTCGGCGCCATGGACGCATTCACAGCGGTCATCTCTCAGAGCCCCTCTGTTGGTGTCTGGATCTCTGTACCTGGGTGCAACAACCACCCTGAGATGATGCACAACTTTCCTTTCCCCTGCCTCCCCAGGAGCCAAATTGGCACCCACCTGGGGTATATTCCTGACATCACGTTATCAGATCTAGAGGTCAGAAGCTCCCCAGCAGCAAAGCACTTAAGTGCGAGCACAAGCTGAAACATTCAAGCAGTCCCTCTGGAAGTCAGTAGGACATTTCACACTGTTAAGTGCTTCTCTGGATTGGTCTCGGACGGAGCTTGAACTTTGACATTTTATTTACCATAGGATTAACTAAGGATGAATGAAAGTGGAAACAGCTAAAACTTTCCTTTTAAAGAAGCTGAAAATGAAGACAAATATTTCCCTGAAGATTTACCAGCAGTAAGGTTGGAGAAAGTGGTGTGGAAAAATATGAGACCTATTTCCACAGAGGTTTCCTACCTATTTTTAGCAGTAAACTTCAGCTGATATTTCTTTATATGCTGAGAACTACATGTTGCAGTTGGGGTTTGCAGGATGTAAAAATCCAGAGGCAATTGGCAAAGTAATAACTGTCTTAATTAAGAGAAATTAATTCAGCTGATCTTAACTGAACGTGCATAGGCAAGATAGGGTTTATTCTATTATTATCTCATGCCAGAAAACTCCAAAGCGTTGAGAGAGAAGAGACTTATCCAGTGAAACACCTGATAAATGCATTACACCTCAGGCCATTTTTTGGTCTTTGAAGTCACACCAGCTTTGGTTTGCATGAAATGCAGTAGAGATTGGCATTGGTAGGCATTAAGAAAATGAGTTTCCCTCCTTAGAATAACTCTCCTTTTCCACTGCTGACCATGACTGAAGCCAGCCTGATGCTATGAAGGGGGAAATTGCTTCTGTGAGGGCTCTTTGGCAGAAGCAGAATCTATAGAGAGCATCCAGGCATTTTGGGTACTTACCCATACACCACGAGAATGTGGAAGAGTTCCCAGTTTGCAAAGTACACGCCAGGTCCACACCCTCTGAACATCTTGAAGAAAGATTTTAAAGAAAAGGAGTTGATTTTCAAAGACTTCATATTAAGCCAAGCAGAAGCCCTGAGGTTAACATTGGATTATTTATCTGTTTTCCCTAAAGGCAGCCTGTCTCTGATCTTCGGTGGCACCCACCCATGGGCAGAGCCTGGAGGAGGATTGCCAAAATCTGTGTTGCTGAATGTGTAGTAGATAGAAAGGTCATGCTTGAAGGAATGGTCAATCTGAAACAGGTGCCTTCAGATGGGGGACTGAGACTGCTGCTTGTCCTCTGAAGCTTTTGGAAGAAAGAATCATTGGAAGCGAGTCAGCTCCAGGAAATATCCAAGTGCAAATAAGGGCATCTTAGAACTTGCTGAAAGTGCTTGGTAGGTTTCACCAGTACATATATGCAAGTCCACCAGGTATTTCTCTTCTCTTTTCAGCTGTGCATGGAGTGCTGGGCTCTGCCTGATGCTATGGCTTCAGTGAGACCTCTGAGAAAGCAAACCTACCTCAAATCAAAACCTCATGGGTTTTGATCTGTCAAAATCATGAGAACTTAAATTGGCATATTTCCCTTCATCCTGCCTGCAGTTTTCTATCATCTAGGGTACCATTTGCTCAATCTATTACAATGCGCTCTTGGTTTCAGTCCCCCACTTTGCGACCTTAGTGCCTTTTCTGCAAAGGATCACAATATAAATCACTAGGTCAGGGAATAATGAGTCTAGTATTTTTAAAAAGCCTCCCACACACAGGCAGGCTATCGACTGATGATTCAGCAGGCGATGGGCTGTAATAAGGGGACATTTTTTCCCTTAACTGCTGTTGAAAAAGGAAAAAGGAGCAAGAGAAATACTTAGCTTCCTGAGACAAGGATCTTAGCTTCTCTGGTCTTTGGTTCACTAGAATCACCTAATAGGCTTGAGCATAAAGAGCTGGACAAAGCTAAAAGGATAAATACACTGGTGAAAGACTCCAGCATGGCTGTCTCTTTTCAATCTGAAAACTGGATTAAATATGGTTCTACCGTTATGTAAATAGACAGTGAGAAAGGGCTGACCTAGTGGTCTGTGAACCAAGTGGGATGCAGGATCTCCTGGTTTCTAACCCCGTCTCTGCCAGACCTGTTTGCCTATGACTGCAGGGGTAAATAGTCAAAGAATCACAAACACAAATGCCAGAAGGGACCATCAGAGTCACCTCACTGAACTGTTGCAAAAGACAGTATGAGGCATTTTTGCCCAGTAATTTCTGCACTGAGCTAGCTAGGTCTTTGAGCGAGGTAAAGGTCACCAAGGACACACTTGTGGCAAGCATGCCTGGGTGGATTGTGTTTTCTTTCTCAAATTAGAGGTTAAAGATGCTAGCGTAAGCTCTGTGGAAGGCAGTAGAAGCTTTCTGAGAAGCAATATGCAGACAATGATCCTGTCAGCAGCACCTGGTGTCTGCATGAGAGGGGAACTCCCAGTTCCTGCCCAGCCCTTGGTGGGAACAGAATCATCTCTTAACAAGCTCATTCCTAACCATGGCAGCTGCCAAGTCCATCCCTGGCCCAACCCAACTGCGTCATCCAGGGCCTTCAAGCATGTATATGTATATCATCTCTGGCTGTTGACCCTACAGGAACCCAACAAGATGTTAAGATTTGGAAAAGAATCTACAGTTCTTGTAGGTAGATTTTGTAATAACTAATTCTTTCACTGTACGAGTGAGGAAAATCAAAGAATCAACCTGATGATTCATGATTTTTTGTAATGAAACTTATTTTCCAGTCTTCCTATTCCTTTAAGTAGAAGTTAATAGATATCATATCACCAAAAGGGCATGAAAATTCATTGGGTGTCAGGTGGGTTGATCTCAGAATTGAGTGTTGCAGACATGAAAATGTTTTGACTAACAAAAAGTAACATGTTTTAGATTTTAAAACACCCTATGCACAGATGTTGAAGCATCTGAAAGAACTAAGTGGCCATTTCTCCAGTGAAATTATCCTGAATTTTTGTAATCTAGAGCAGTTTTATGTAACATGTTGTTTATTGTATGTCAGTCCAAGGAATTCCCCCTCTCCTTCAAATAAGCATTAGATAGACTCCCAAAAAAACCCCATTCACCTACCACTTTACAGAAGTTGCTTTATTCCTTGAAACAAACAAACCCACAACAAAACCCCACCAAACCTAAAACACACACAACCTCCTTCACAGAAAAGTTCAACCAGCCATTCAGAAATTAAAGCTTAAGAACAAAGAATGTATTTTTACTGTTTGTTTCTACCATGGCCCTTGTGTTTCCCCTCATACTTTACACTCCTTCCTACCTGCAGCTTTCTTATCTGAAGCTCATTCTCTCTCTCTTCTGTTTGACCTGAGGTCAAATGTATCATTTATTTCTATGATATCCTTTAGCATTTTGCATTTCCCTGTGAAGTCCTCAGCCAGCTTGCTCTTTACTAAAGATTAAAAAAGGTTGTTTTTCATGCTGTTTTGGGTAACAAGAGTGTGAAAATCTGCAAAAGTCTCCAGTATATTTTCATGCCAGTCTGCCATCTATGCCCTCTCTTCTTCACTTGCAGGAGGAGAAACTGCCTCTGGAGTTTCTGTGGTGTCTGCCCTTTGTACACCCAAGAGAGATGAGCTCTTTTGCAGAATTTATGGTCTGTAATGATGTCCCAGTGACCCTGAGAAAGTTACTGATAACGCTCAGAGACAACAGAGCAAAATGACAGATAACATACTTGAAATACCTGAATCCCAGTCCAACAACTCCTGATCTGCAGAGAAGCTCAGTTCAGAAGTAAACTCACAGCTGACCAGTTTACAGCTTCCCCCCAAGCTGAGCAGAAGGGGAGGTTTGATATGACTCTTGTGTCAGCTGCTATCTGCAGGTCAGTGTCTTCTGCATTTATGATGTACAGGGAATGACACACTTTGCTGTTGTAAAAAGTCTATGCAGCTTTCGGGATGAAATGGAGGTATTTCTAGGATACTGCCTTATACACTAATGCCAATTAGTAGAACAGTAAAAGCAAATATCGAACTCAGCTAGCTACAGTGATGATATTGGGAGCTCAAATGCATGCGCATGAGGAAAAGATTGTGGAGAGGATTTCTGACATGTGCAGGGGGAAGGAGTTGAAAGAGAAAATAATATCGTCTGGACTGTGGGGGAGAATTAAAAGTAAAGGTAGACAGGGAGATGGCAGGAGTGGGGAGTTCCACAGGTTAGTATGTTGTCTGAAGAAACATCTTGCTTTGAATTGATTTGGTCTGGACCTGCCAGCTGGTTTATTTGAAAGCCTCTAGCTGTCAACTGGCAGCGACTGGGAATAATTTTGCTCTCGTCACCCACACACTGGGACACATGAATTTATAGATCTCTTACAGCTCCTCCTTAACTGTTTCTTCTATACTTGTAGCTTGATGAGCACTAATATCCTTAGCTGCTGTTCATTTCCTCAAATCACATTTTCTTTCCCCTTGAACATTTTCCACTTCCTAGCAAAGTTTTGCACAGCCTCTACTCAAATATACATGGTGGATCTGTGTTTTAACATAACAGTATTCTTTGCTCTTTTCCCTATTTCTTCTCTGATAATTCAACATTTTTCTCTATTCTTTTTTCTTTTTCTTCTCTTTTGTTTTATGGTTTTTTTTGTGGAGGAAGGAAGAAAGAGGCAGGTCCTTAGCATTGAGCTAATTTTTCCACAGAACTGTGTATGACCTGGGGCGTGCGTAAGGGCCAGCAGAGAGAAAGAAGTGCAGGAATGAGATGGTCTAGGGTGAGACGCGTGGATCAGACATGCTGATTGCCAAAGAGCCAGGTAAGGCACTAGTGGAGAGGCACTGGTGAACCTGGATGGGAAGGAGCATCAGCCACTGAAACAGAAAACGCAGGAGACAGAATATGGCACCCAAGTCACCCAGCCTGGCTGTCAGGAACGACCTGCTCTGCTCTCCTCCCTTTCTGCCTTTCTCTGTCTTTTTTCCAGCAGTTCCTTTTCTCCTTTCCACTCTTCTATCCCAAGCAAGCTAAAGCAGCGTGACAGTCCATCAGTGATGGAGGGCTTATGGGAAGGGCTAATTGCTTGCTTTGCTTTGTTCAGATGTACACACAGTCCATTACTTACAATCATTACCTAGTCATCATACATCAGACCAGTTCTATTTTCCATGCACTAAATATGTCACAGGCACCGAATTTGCCACTAATTGTACAACAGGCTATGCAGGCTTGCTTTAGGAGCTAGTAATTTGTTAATATAAGACATGGGGCTTTGGCTTTATCTCGAATTTCCAAATGTTACTGAGGCAGTTAAATTTCTTATTTGTTTTAAGAGGCACCACAAGCCGCACCTTGTGTCACTTTTATGAAACCATATATGAATAACAGGAATGGCAATGTTAT
>NW_010559703.1:27663-55448 GCF_000687285.1 Phaethon lepturus
CCATGTTATGACATTGCATTTTGTTACAATGATGATAGAATTACTAAGTGCAATTCTGAAAAAGATAGCCTTTTCTTCCAAGAATATTCAATCTTTTTCACTCTACTTTTCCTTGTCTTTTTTCTCCCAACCAATGTAAACTGCACTTCAGAGTTGCTCATTTTGTCTTTCATCAGTGCATGATGTTTTTTGGCAGCAGAAACTTAAAGAAAAATGTGAAAAACGGAAAAAAGTGTTTGAAGGTCCTACTCCCATCTTCAGTTACATTTAGGCAATGACAACAAATGTAATAGAGTTGCAGGGACACTCTAGGGGCAAGAACTGGCTTCAGATAAATCTTTGCAGGCAGAATATTAGTAACTGTTTAATTCCTTTGCTCTCAGCCTGTAGCAAATGCATAGCACCAAAATGTGTGCTTCAGTCCCTGCCCTGCTTTGGGTACTGTGCAGGCTGGGGGGATGTTCCAGCTAGCAAAATGCTTTAAAAGGCATGGTTCAAAGTAGTTACCTTTATATTCCCGTATGGAAGGTATTAGCTACACAGCCAGCTACAACTGGCCAGCCACTACCTAGTGGGACAACTTCTTGACAATGTCTCTTTGCTTTAGCGATACTTTACACACTGTTTTGTAGGTTTTGTAAAGCACAGGTATGTCATTGTAAAACAGTACAACTTGTCAGTTTTCTGTGACTAGTCAAAACGGTAATTCAAATACACGTGTGCTAGCTACCAACCTAAATTCATGCACAAGAGACAACTAGCTGCATGTCAGCATCAGAGAAGTGTAGTGATCCTTGAGCTGTGAGGTCCTTCAGCCTGGTCTGGGCGTGAGCAGCCACTTTGCAAAGCTCCTTCTTGACCAACATGTTCCCCTTTGTATTTTCCTGTGAGTTATTTTATGCTTGGACTCGATGACCTTAAAGGTCTTTTCCAACTAAGTGATTCTGTGTTTCTATGATTTTATTAGGCTCCTCAGGGATCATACCTTACTTTTTGCATAAAGCTGCACAGAGGAGTCCGATGGGAAGAGCTCTGTGAGAGCACCAAGAAGGCTGGGACACCCACACAGTGCCATGTAGCACCAAGCAGAGAGTCTACCTGTGATGTGGAAAGAGGTGTTACCTCCAAGCTGTTCTTGGGCTTATAATCAGCTGCTTCTCAACAAGTCTAATTTGTTCGGGTAGAGATCTGCTGAAACGATGATAAAGTGTCCTGCTCCAGTAACAGCTTCCATGTGGTGAGCTTGGGTATCTCTGCAAGTAGTTCTTCAATGTAAACATGGCCTGTAAACATGGATAACATATCCAGGCACATGAGGGCAGGATGCAAAGATGCCGCAGACAAGGAGCTCATGACTGATTTATCCTTCACTTTCATTGTGAGATCTGTGAGCTGCCAGTGAGCAGAATTTAAGCACTGATCTGCAACCAAAGCAGACAGCTAGGCAGGCAGTACTGAACCTGCAACCATTTCAGTGTCTGTGTGATACAAATTTTCTGCCATTCCCAGGGCTCTTCTTGTCACTAAACACAGTAATGTATCTGCTGTTTCTTGTGGGACATCTGGAGAGTGGTTACCCATCAGTTAAGTGTAGTTTCATATAAGTTAAAGGATAACATTTCATACTGAAGCTGTACACCCACCCTGTCAGTGATGACTTCAAATCCACTGAAGTTAGAGCTGTCCTCCAGCTGTCCAGGCTGGTGTGGCAGAAACCTGGGTTTGCCAGCACAGAGCTCGGAGCCTGACCTAATTTGTTAGGCTTTTCAAATGGGATTTTCTGCTGGTGCCAAAGCCAAGCTGTTACAGCCAGGCTGCTATTAGCACCTAAGCTAATGTGTTTAAAACTGCATTATGCTGGGGTCAATGACTTGGAGGTACTCAGTTGTGTCATGGCAAAAAGGATTAAAAAGTGAGAAAGGTAGGGGTACCAACAGAAGTGACTTGCCTTTTATCTTGTGATAGTTTTGGAAGACTTGAACTTTTCTGAGGGTGCAGAATACAGGTTTTAATCCTTCATAGTTGTAAATATTTAAAGTGCTGCCTAGGTATGGATGGGAGGGAAGAAATCACTCAATTTGGGGCCAGGAAGAGAGGATGTGTGTCTGCCAGATGGCCTGGCTCCTGCCCTGTAACCCTACATACACACACACTCACTGGAAGAGCTACGACATCCCCAGTCCCTGGTAAAATCCACCTTCAACCTACCAAGATACGATATAGAAGGCAAGAGTCGTATGCTGAGCACAGACTCTGCCTTCTGAGTTGGTTGGTGCAGCACAGTTTCGAGCACCCATATTGTAAGGGGAGAATAATTTACATTCCTCCCTGTCCCTTGCTTTCTAGATTATGCTTTTTTTTTTTTCATTGTGTTTGCTTGTGTCTGTGTATCTATAAGTCATGTATATGCTGCCAGTTACCTTTCAGAGCTATGTGCAGTGTGACAGATATTCACTTGCTGAATGAGTGCTGTCAGAGTAGAAGAAATCAAACCTCCATCTCCTGGCCTTCACCAGTGTCACCATGATGGATGGGAGACAACTTCTTCCTTCGATTTGAAGGCTGATCTCTTCCACTTAACAATGTTTGCACAACGTTGCTTACTTTGTGCTCCAGGGAGATGGTTTTCTACCACATCCTTCAAGGTAGGGGAAAAAATATATATATCCCCCAATGAACCCCACAAAAATAATCGAAAAAATTCCAATCTTCAATAGTGTCACAATGTAAGAGAAGTTGCAGAGAGACCTCAAAAGGACTTTTATCACTGCATTTACTCTTGAAACCTGCGACCCTCTCCTGCCTTCACTGTCACCACCCACACAGAAACTCAAGTTTTGCAAGCCCAGAGATGGTACTCCTTGAGAGTCCTGCTCTGTGTCACAAGCTCCCTTGGACATGCTTACTTGCTTCCTCATCTGAAGTGTACACCTTCCACAGAGAAAGCCATTTTATTCCAAATGCCAGTACAGTTCGTTCTTCTCCTTCCTAAGAAGACAATCAGCAGGCAGCTGCCACATGGCACTGCCTGGATATGCAACATACTATTGAGCTCAGAGCTCTGTTCTTGCCTTATACCTCATGTTTGGCACCTTTCAGAGAACGTCTGGTGGGAAAGGTCCATACTGAGCCAGTCAAGGTGTGATGTTGCAAGGCCAGTACAAGGCTGATAGGACCCGAAATCTCTCCTTGCTTGGTTCAGATATCTAAACATAGGCATCTAATGTAGCTTTTCCACCTCACACAGCCCACCTGCCTTCCAGCTGCCCCTCCAGGAGGGCACAGCTTTTCCATGGATCCTATGTCATATTTGCCAGTCTTGTGTGAACGTGTAGGATAGCTGAATAAGTCTGAAATAACCAGCTCAAAATTAAGTGGAACATCCTGAGTTATAGGAAATGGCACTAGCCACCCTCATCAAGGCAGCTGGATGTCACTGCAGGTGCCTTGCAAGTGCTGACATGGATGCACAGACCACTCTCACTTGCCTCCCCCAGTACAGGGCTGCTCTGAAGGTGCAGGCAGTGACTGGTCACCGACTGCAGCACCATAGGGACAGCCTCTTTGCGTGATATTTCATGGCACTTTCTCACTAATTTCTGTGTCATCCTTTCAGCATCCTCCATGGGAAGCAGAATAGCTCGGCTCTTTATTTTCCCAGCACTGCCTTTCCCTAGCTTTTTTTCCCTTTGAACAAAAAATGCACTGCCACTGATTTGTGCTTTAAGGCAAGTTGTGATGATTAGAGACATATTTTCTAATTGACATTTGTATTGTCCTGGTTAGTCATCATTTGTAATATGCTATTGTCTTTAAGTGATCATAATTATAAAAAATAATTAGTTACAAACTTTCAGGAGTTTGCCAACTCATTACCACTAATTAAAAACATTGTTTAGTGTAAGCCCGACAGCTGGCATACACCTAAAGGAGCATTCATTTCCCAGTCTATTGCTGGTGTTGCTGTTGTAAGTTGCGCATAAGAGACACCCACAATTTTTATTCCGTTTTTAAAGAAAGTTTGTTTCCAGGCTGAAAACTAACTTGTCACTGGTTCAACAAATCAGGCAAGGGGAAGAGCAGGCAAACAGGAGGCAGAAAAGCAAGATGATGTTGCCGTTAATGCGGTCTCCGTGTAACCTTTGCTTTTCTTTTCTAGCTATGATTTTTTCAGACTTTTAAGTCTGCCAATTTTAACATCTGCCATTTAAGAAATTCAGGTTCTCTTGCCCTAAACTGTCTTGTCTAAACTCAGACAAATTAAACTTTCATTTCCTCAGCTACTTTTCTGTTTGAGTGGGGAGGAGTTTTTCCAGAGCAGATGCAGCAAACATGATTTTTTGAAAGCAAAGTGCTCATTTCCTGGGGAAGGACAGCGTGGTTTGCACTCATAGCTAATGCAGTCATTTGAAACTCTTGCTGAAGATTACTGCCTTCTGCATATCGTGTGCATGAGGAAAATTTAATTAACTGAAGTTCGTAAAGTACAATGAGCTCATCAGATAAAGGATACTGTTTAATTGCAAAGCCATAATATATTATGATTTCTTGTTATTGTTTTTAATACTGTAATTATTCTTAGAATAGTTTGTGGTTCACTCCCTCTCTCCTGGCTGTTGGTGTGTTAAAGAATGCTCCATTTACTTTCCGTTTGCTGTTTTACCTTGATTCCTGCCTGTTGCTCATCTTCCCCCTACTAGTAACTGCATTTAGAAACGCAAGCAGATTTATAGAGGGGAAATCTGTCAGAATCAAATTGTTCAAAGAAGTCCAAAAAAGACAGAAGAAAAAAAAAGAGGCAAAGCAGGGAAATTCAAATATTGTCCTGATGTGTTGAAAGCTGAAACTTTGCCAAAATTGCTTTGCCTGTATTGCTGCAGTTCAAGGGCTTGGATCAATAGAAAATCATTCACTGGCTACAGTGGGCTTTTGGTCAGGTCCTATGCGCCTTTCAATTGCCTAATGAGCTCTCAGGAAGGGCTGCAAGCTGTGCAGGCAGGATACAGGGACAGGCTCTTATTGTAGCTCTCAGATAAATACAATGAACAAAACCTTTGCAGGTTTGAATAGCCACCGGGTTCATATGAGGACATGTTCCACACATCGAAAGTATGGGCACCACATGGTCTAAAAGGGCCTCTATTTTCAATATGGGTTTAAGGAAAAAAAGTCTCACCAGTTACACACCTAACAGACCTTGAGCTGGGGGTGGCTCAAACCCTGATAGAAGAGTGCACCTTGTTTAAGTGCTTGCTTTTACTACCTTTGAGTAGGCAGCACAGGAAGAGCTGAAGTGCAAGAGCTGTGCTTATGGAAGGATTTGTAGACTTCTTCATGCTGCAAGTGAAAAGAAGTGCGGAACAGCACCCTCTTGAAACCTCCCCACCCATCCTGTCTCTGCGCAACATTGCATGGAGAGATACAGAGCAGAGGACCAAATGCAATTACTTTTACCACCTGGAAGAAGAGAAAAGGCATGTCAGTACCATGACACCTTTCGTCACCAGTCTGTCTCTAAGTCCTATCAGGGCTCAGATACATAATCTTGTGCAGTAAGAGCTGGGGCAGGCTTTCAGTCTCAAGTGAGGTTGTAAGCACGCCACTGAGTTGATATTCGTGTGGCTTGCAAGGTCTTCACAAAGCTGTGAATGGACCACAGGCCACTTCTGGGGTCATCTTAATTACAGAAGAGCTAAATGCTAGATCACCTGTCAGAGCAGCAAGGGCAGCAGCTGTGCCCAAGGCTTTGCTGAGCTAGTGCAAGCCTGGATACAGCTGCAGTGTGAAGAGAAGGCGTAAGGGACAAACCTCATGACATGTGGCCATGACCAAGCTGCAGCTGGGGTCAATCTTCATGGAAGAAATTTTTCCTCCAATTCTTCTTTTGTCTCATAAATTTCTCTCACCTTTAAATAACACAATTCCATTACAGCTTTTATTACACTGTCAGCCTAATCTGAAAGCTTTCTTGTGACTTAGGATTCACCTTGATTTTACAAGAAAAGTCAGAATCTGGCTTTCAGTTGACCTCCACTTTCACTGCCATACTAACAGAACAGTTGGGGCTTTGCTAACCAGGACAGCAGGGACTTAGGGCCCCAGCATGCCTGGTGACAAATGATCAGTGGATTGTTGACCTTGCCTTGGGCAAAATATGGTGTCATCTCTGCAATGCTCTTTTGTAATCTTTGGAGCTGGCATAACCTGGTGAAACTGAATCTCCCTCCTTTGCCTCAGCCTTGGCCTGTTTTTGATGCCTAGTACTTGTACATGAGTGTACTGAGTTTGGCTGGGATAAAGTTGATTTTCTTCATAGTACCTAGTATGGGACTGTGTTTTGGATTTGTGCTGAAAATAGTGTTGATAACACACTGATGTTTTAGCTATTGCTGAGCAGTGCTTACACAGAGTTTAGACCTTTTCTGCTTCTCACACCACCCCGCCAGCACAAGAAGTTGTGAGGGTACACAGCTGGGACAGCTGAACTCAACTGACCAAAGGGACATCCCGTACCATATAACATCATGGGCAGCAATAAAAGCTGGGGGAAGAGGGAGGAAGGAGGAGACATTTTGAGTTATGGCATTTGTCTTCCCAAGTAAGTTATGTGCCATGAAGCCCTGCTTTCCTGGAGATGGCTGAACACCTGCCTGCCAATGTGAAGTAGTGAATTAATTCCTTATTTTGCTTTGCTTGCATGTGCAGCTTTTTCTTTACCTATTAAACTGTGTTGATCCCAACCCATGAGTTTTCTTTTACTCTTCTGATTCTCTCCCCCATCACATAGGGGCAGTGAGTGAGTGGCTGCGTGGTGTGGGGCTGAGCTGCCAACTGGGGTTAAACCACAACACTTTAAGGAGTTTCCTGTTGCCCAGTTCTTGTATGTGCATGCGTCACTTCAGGGAACCAAGCTCAGGAAATTGCCAGTGCTGGTCAGGAGCTTAGACAGTACGGTTGCCAAGTACTGGATGATGAAATTGCACAGATCATCGCTAACATTTGTGTACTCAAGAGTTCACTTCACAGTCAGATATGATTTAACACAGCTGAAATATGAAATAGGCAAATCAGGCTTTGCACACAAAGCTAGAAGGCTGCTCTCAATTCCAGAGCAAGCAAGCCTTTGAGAGAGTACGAGGCTGCAGCTCTATGCTCTGCTCTCTATGCTCTCTCACTCTGGAAGAGTGAGACAGGCAGTTGATACCCAGTCCAGAGCTGGGAATAGTAGTGGTGCTCTCCTTGTTCCTCCTGGTGGTAGAAGAGCTGTTACCTGCTGGCAGGAATTTGCTACTGATGAGTGACAGCTCTTCCGGCTAACGGTACCCATGCCATGACGTCAGCTGCACTGGGGACTGCATGTGACTTATGTACATGAAAACACATTGTGCATTGAAATATAACACGTAGATTTGCGGTTGTCTTGCCTCGTGTTGCTTCAGCCTACAGTCATCTAAAGATATAGATACAGCTCCCTGGACTTAGGAGGGCCTTGAAAGATGAATGTCCTTCCTGAACTCCTGCCACTTCCTCCATTTTCTTATTCTTCTCTAGGGCACTTAGAGGTTCTGGTTTGCCTGGCACGGCAGTGTCACCCAGCCTGGGATTACAGAGCTGCCTACATGTCAAGGGATGAGAAGACTTTGCTTGTGATTAGATCTTTGTATTGTCTACAGAAAAGCTGAACTTTCAGGATGTTATTCATCAGTTTCTAATGCAACCAAGCCAGGTGGGCTTCATACTTGTTTGTATCCAGACTCTAAGAAAGACCAAAGACATGAGCAATAGTTTTAAATGTGATATATGAAGTCATTCCTTCTTACTAACTCCAACAACTCTCTTAAAATCTGGACCTTAAAGGATAGCTGTATGATGCTGATGTACAATGGGAGAACTTGCCAGGTCAGGGGCTTCCCAATTTCCCTTCCTCCATATCGTCTGCAGCAGCACAGGATGGAGATGTCAGTATGTCCTTAACAAGCCACACATCTGCATATGCAAGTGAGCTCTGGCCCTGCCCATGGACACGACCTGTGATCCTGATCAGCTGAAAAGCCAGCTTTCAGCTCTCTCACTTTTCCTGGTGTTCCTTTCTGCTGTGGTGGCCTGAAAGTGGCAACATCTGTGACCTATAAGAACAACTGCAGTCAGGGATGCATCTGGTTCAAAGAAAATGTAAAATTATATCCAGAAACTACTTTCTGGGAAAGCATTATGGGTTACAAAGTAAATAATCCATTTTCATTACAATGATAGTTTTAATAAGGTAGCATTATGGTGTCCTTATGTTCTAATGGTGCACATTTCATATACTTACACGAGAGATTATCTCTCCCTCCCTGCCCTCGTTTCAAAATGCAAGTGCTGGCAGAATGTGACTGACTGAAAGTCAAGTATGATGTTGTGCTCTTTAATACCCACAAAGCTCAAACTGGCAGTAGAAAACCCTTTGCACAGCATCCAACTGATGTGCCTTGGAGCTGATTTGGAAAGGACTCCCGTTAGATGGGAAAGAAGCTTAAATCCAAAGGGCCTTGAAATCAAAGAGGATCTTTAACTGGCTTTAATGGATTTTGAATCAAGCCTTTGCCCCAGCTGAGGCTGCCAGAGGGAGATCGTCACCACTGGTAAGCCATGATGTGGGGTGTTGCAAAGGTGGTCACACACCCCTAAGAAATGGGAATGGGATGGTGGCATCATATCGTGCCCAGGCAAGGCTTGGTGAGAGAGGGAAAAGATGGGGTCCTGGGTTTACGTTTAGGGAGCAATAGGGAGAATACAATTCCCTAGTTCTCAGAGGAAAAAAACAGGTCCAAGAACGTGAGGCGTTCAGCTGGCATGACACTGGGGACATCATGAGCTCCCAAGAAGCTCCTGTGCTAGCATCAGCTAAAGTCAAGGCCACGCACTGAATGGGTCAAATCAAGCCACATGTGTTAGAACAATCCCAAAGCCTGGGTACGTGCTTGTATTCAGGTATCAGCTAGCTTCAGAGGAGCGTCTACCTGAAAATATGATTGTGGGGTAAGCAAATGAGTGGATATAATTCATCTATGCCTTAGTAAATACCTGTATGCCTGCAGTTACCCTAATCACAGAATCACACAGAAACACTAGGTTGGAAAGGACCTTCAAGATCATCAAGTCCAACCATTAATCCAGCGCCACCATGTCCCCTAAACCATGTCCTGTAGAGCCACATCACCACGTTTCTTGAACACTTCCAGAGATGGCGACTCCACCCCCTCCCTGGGCAGCCTGTTCCAATGCCTGACCACCCTCTCAGTGAAGAAATTTTTCCTAATATCCAATCTAAACCTCCCCTGGCGCAACTTGAGGCCATTTCCTCTCGTCCTATCGCTAGTTACTTGGGAGAAGAGGCCAACACCCTCGTCGCCACAACCCCCTTTCAGGTAGTTGTAGAGAGCGATAAGGTCTCCCCTCAGCCTCCTCTTCTCCAGACTAAACAACCCCAGTTCCCTCAGCCGCTCCTCATAAGACTTGTGCTCCAGACCCCTCACCAACTTCGTTGCCCTTCTCTGGACATGCTCCAGCACCTCAATGTCCTTCTTGTAGTGAGGGGCCAATGCGTGAATGATGATCCTCTGCAATGAGTGATGGCTGGGTACCTAAAACGGGAGAGATGTTCACTGAGGAGTAGCTTCAGTGCTGAATATTCCCTCCTCCTCACCTTGCTGTAACATGTCCTCATACCTACAGCTTGTGACTGAGATGTCAGTTGCTCCCCAGTCCTTTTACTGCTCCGTGTCCATATGACGATAGTTGGTATATCTTCCTCTCTGAGGGTATACAGGCAGGGTCAAATGTCCAGATAATGCAAAGCATAGTGACTGCATTGGCTTTGTATATAAAAATGTCTTAATGCATGCATCATAATTATTAAAAATCCAGCCCATTAGAAATTGTCAAGATTTTCAGAATTTTCAGGGTTTTTCAGCTTGGAACCTGAATGCTTTGTCCCTTTATTTAGCCTGATGAAAAATGCCTTTTTTTTTTTTTTTTTTCACCCTTTCTTCTTCCTCCCTTCCCTTTCCTTTCTCTGGCAGCAGAGGTAAGGAAGGTCCATGTCCCTGCATGGTGCAGCCCCAGGCAGCACGGCTGGCCCTGGGCAGGACTGTGTGGAGGGCTGGGAACTGCTCTGAGCACCAGGCACATTCCATCAAGTTCCTCGTCTGAATGTGAAAAGCTGAAGTGACTTTTCTGTGCAGCGAGGATTGAAACCAGATCCTGTTATTAAATTTGCTAAATGGGAATGTAATGATTTATGAGGGAGGTAGTGAACCCTCAGAAAGAATTCAGTAATAATAACGCTGGGTGAACGGCAGCATGGAACAAGCTTCAGAAGTAAATGATCTGTTAAAATAAAAACCAAAAAAACCCACACCAAAAAAGCCTGCTAAACAAAACTACTAAATGTGAACCAGATAAAAACTTTAATTATTTCTAATGAGATCAGAAAAGCAAACAAAGGACTCAAGTGGAACCCATTTGATATAACCAATAAGAAGCACAGACAATATCATTTTACAGTCATGCTTGAGAAGTTCAAAGCCGTGCAACATATTTAACCACACACCAGTACTGCTGGCAGATGTGTAACTAAATCCTAGACATTGCTTTGGGAAAAAAAATGTTCAAATATCTCCATAACTTTTTATTTTTCTGGAACACACATGGCAAAATTCAAAGGGGACTGAAAGTTTTAGGCGACTATATTGAGCACTGCAGGGTCTTAGTACCTTTGAAAAAAGGTTGGCTTATTGATGCCAATTTTAGCCAGTTTGGAAAAGCAATACTCTGATTAGAGCTTGTCTTGTAAGGAAAAAGGTGAGGATGTCTGTCCATGGCTTTATGTTTAAAGCTTATTCAAGAGGAATATCTCTTCACTTATTAAAAAAAATAAAAGAAAACAAGTTAAAGAAAACAGATGGAGGACAATCCTTCCCACACTACTCTGAGGTGTGTCCGTGCCACAGTGGGATCACAGCAGTGAGAGCTACAGACCAAAGCAGGGCCGAATGAAACGAAAGACCCGGAGTCGCAAGGGAGCTGCTTGTGCGAACCCTCGCGAGCCTGACCCACCCCCCGATTTCCCTGGGACAACAGGTACCTCGTGGTGTCCCTCTGCTCAGGTCCTCGGCCAGGAAAGGAAACCCAGAGGCTGAGAAAAGGCGGAATAAAAGAAAACAACAGCTCTGAGACAGTAACCACGTATTGCTCTCAGCTATAATAACACACAGCAACATGTATAAAGATCTGGCTCCGGGCTCTGTCTGACTGAGGGAGAATTGCTGTGATGAGCCAGACTCACTCCTGGAAAACAGTGGTGGCCCACCACAAATGGAAGGAAACTTTTCTATGGGCTTTATTGCTTTTCTAAGGAAGGCAGGATACCTTCCTTTGCATTCCTTTGCTTCTGTGGCTTTTTCATCACTAAACTTTTAATATTGCAGCTACACAATTTCCCCCCCCCTTTTTTTTCCCCCTGTCGTCTGATTTTATTTCTCCAGCCACTCCACACTGTGTAACAACGTGTGTAAAAGGGAAAATTTACTTTTGCAACGCTACCTGCCCCGAGAGCAGTAAGACATCCTGCGTAACATCTGTGGCCACTAATTCACTGCAACTGCAGTCTGTCTTCTCAGCACCAGCTACATTTCTTTTCCATATGCTAACTCCCTTTAAGCTTAATTTTCCCATTATCCAGCAGTAACATTGAGTAACTGTCTTGGGCTGTATTCAAATGCAAATTAATATCTCCTTCTGCCCATTAGCTCTGACGTTTCTTGCCTAGCCAAAGCAACTGGAAACAAGTGAGGAGCTCGGTTCAGTGGTCGGGCAGAGGGGCCCTGTCTGGGCTGGGATTGCTCTTCACCCCGCGAGCAGGCACGGAACAGCAGGCTGCAGAAAGGAGACGTCCTTCGTCAAGATGTTTCCTGTCAAATAACCCCTGAACTCGACCATTCAGCGTACGCCGCAGCGCTCCTGAACTCTGGTGTGTGACGCACGTGATGCACACAATGCCCGCGCTGTGCTCTGGATTGGAAACATCCGCTGGATCCACATCGAGGAACCTTTCAAGGAGGCGTGGGGGAAGGGGGGCCGAGGGCAAGAGGGATGTCAGGGGCAAACGTATGACTCAAATCTTAAAAATCGTTAATGAGCCTGGCTGTTAAAAACCTTTAAGCAGAACAGCCTGGCACAAAGCAAGCTCCCCAGAAGAAGGGCTGTAGGTGTGAATGCTGATGCTGGTAGCACGAAGGGAGGGGAAGGGGTGGAGAGAAAAAATACACAGAAGAAAAACATATGTTTTTTCCTCATTCTTGGGAAAAGGTGGGGTTTCTTTCTCTCTCAGCTTTTTCTTTTTCAGTGTCACTTGGGACTAGAATACTAGCACCATATTGGGAGGAAAAAAGTGGTGTAATTCCTCTGTACCTCCACCCATGTGAGTCACCAACCCCAAAAAGGCTTATGCATTTCTTCATGCCTATGCAACTCTGAACTTAATTTGAATTTCTTTTGCACCCTAATGCTTAATCTTCAGGTTACTGGTCTCACCTTTCCCTTTCCATGGGAAAGGTCAGTGTGGTCATGGTCATGGTTAGTGTGTGCAAACAGCATTACTCCATGCAAGGCAAATGTTCTACACTGCAAAAAAAACTATCGCTGCACTGATTTGCAAATAACTTCTTTATAATTTTCTGTTTTTTCTGCCTGCTCTTTGGAAAATATTTGGAAGTTGATTGCTTCCCTTTGAAAACCCCAAAAGCAAAAGGGATATAAGAAGAGCAATAGCATCCATCACTTACAGGGCTTCAGTGCATGATAAGAAACAAAGTCAGGAAACAAATCTATGATGCTTGAACCCATGCTGAGACTAGTTCAAGCTCAGTTGCTGGAAGGCATGCTGGTGTGGACAGAGTGCATTGGTGAAAAAAAGATAGGCACCACTTTTCCTACCACAGTTCCAGCTGGTTGAGTTAGTAACAACAGTCATTCAGTCAAGAGGCATCAAAGAGAGCATCCCCCCCTCTCAGAGGAATCCCTGCACCACCGATCGGAAATCTCAGATTTCTGCAAAACACTTGCAAAAAGTTATGTACAAAATGGCTTTTACACCAAAACTGAATGAGTAAAATTCACCTAGCACGTGAATAATGAATAAATAAGAAATAACTGTAATCAGCTCGCAAAGAAGAAGGGACGAAAACAGCCCTGGAACAAATTACTTGCCATGAAAAAATCACTGCTCCTTGAAAAACCAACACCTTTGAGTTCATGATAGGTAAAAAGACAATTGTTTAAATTTTCCATTTCTGAGTTTTTCAGAACATATGTTCATATATAAGATTATTTAACGCATAAGAATTCTGTTCTTCCAGTGCAGAATAATGAACGTGTCAGCCCAGATAACTGCTGAAATTCAGACATCTTCACGATGTTGCCATGGAAAGAGCCTATTGCACAGGAGTTTTTGGCTGTGGAGATTGTTCTGGAGATCATACTTTTTGTACAGGACCTTGGTTTTTTTGTTCCCCTATGGAAAGAGTAAATTCCACAGCAGATCAGTGTTGTTGTTTAACCTTAGACACACAAAAAGCAAAGGCAACGCTCCTTCAATACAAAAGTATGATACCCGGGAAGGAGAGGTTTTGTTACAAGGTGATGAAAAAACATTTTCTGGCCAAAGATGTGAGAAGCTAATCCAACAGTGACTGAAAGAAATCAGACAAACGTTACATGAAACAGATCAACTTTCATCTCTGACCTACCCACAAAGGACAAGCACAAACTAAAGGCAGGAAAAACAACCCTTGTCCTGCTGGCCTTTCTTATCTTTTAAGAGAGGCAACAACTGGGTTCCCAGCTTTGAAGTCAATCAAATGATGAGCCTGCTAAAACTGATTAGCAGATGTCTGCATGCTGGGACATCGATGAAAAGAGAGCTGGGAATGCAGTACTCTGAAGTGGAAACGGCTGGAAAACTCTGAGGCTGTGGGGTCCCTGACGGACTTGTAGATCCCCTCTGTCAGCTGCAGCAATGGGGGGGAGCAAAATGCAGGGACGGTATTTCACGCTGCTGAATGTGCATATTGTATTGCCCTTGCTTTTACACCCGCAGCGTCCCCCATTCTGCAGCGCCGAGGTCCCAGTACACCCTGAAGCTCTGACGTCCCTCCGGTCCAGAGCCTCGTTTCTGACAGAGCCTGGAATCAAATGTGTCAGATGAAGTGTGAAAACCCTCATAATGAACCATAATGGAATAACAGGACAGAAGGGAAGATTCTCCCTAATAACCAGTGATTGGTTCAATAAAAGCTCAGCACAAAACAGCGAAAACGGAGAGAAAATTGGCAGCAGAATTAGCCCTGTTATTACAGCAGAGACCCAGCTCCCACGAGCCAGAGAGCAGCAGCAAGACCAGGGTGCTAGTCTCCCGCTGCAGGATACAAGTAGGTCCCGTTGAAATCAATGACATTTATTCACGTCCTGTGGCAACAAAATGAGCCTCCTATCTGCTTTTGTCAGTGGTGCTGTTGTAGCGAGACCAGTGAGGGTGAGCACGTGTGTTTGTGTAATCCGTGCTCTCGGTTCAGGAACACCCAACTGTCGTGACAGACTGCGAAGACACCGGCAGCGTGTCAGAGTCTGCAGGTCCCCGTCAGAGGCAGAGACAGAGCCATGAGGCTGTGTGCAGGCACGGGGACTGTTTGCTTGATTGCATTCTCCATTTATCTCTTGCTGGCAGAAATGTTCATTCAATGAAGCACTCTCAAGTGTTCTTCCTCGGTCCCCCTTGCATTTTGGGGCAGAAAATGCCTATTCCTTCCAGTTTCCTCTCTTGCCCTACATACCCAGCTACCAGCACCACCATTCCCTAGGATGTAGGGAATGTAAGGCAAGCAGCCGGAGCCAAGGCTGAGGACACCTTGTGTCGCCTCTGAAAAGGCTGAGAGCTTCGCTCTGGGGTTAAGGGATGGGTCTCAGTGGGTTTGCCCACACCGGGGAAATGGATTCTCTTGGGCTTAACCTGGGGAAGTTAGTGTTGGGGGCACATGCTGCAGAGATGATCTGAAGTCAAAGTCGTCTTGCAATGAGGGAGAAAAAGGGTCCTGAATCCAGAGAAGCACAGGTATCAGGGATATTCTGTTGTAGAAATACAACAGGGTAAATGATTTCTCAGATAGTTCTTGGGACAGGCTGCCATCAGGTTTTGAACTAGTAGCAGGGCTCAGCTAAAATCAGATCAAGGTTTGACTAAAAACTTCAAAATAGGGAGGATAAAATATGATATGGGAAAAAACTCTTTTTTTTTTTTCTGTAGCAGAAAAAAAATATCTAAATGCTTCTGCCTACACCAGAAAACCATTGATGGTGATTTTTTTGTTCTGTTCAGTGAAGCACTGGAGATACAGTTTATATTGGTTACTAGTTATTTGTCAATACCAGAGAGTTTTAGGCTGAACAAGATCAAGACTCTCATTCCAGAAGAGCTGTATCCATACATGGGTATAGTTACTCTGGTTGAAATAAATATTTAAAGGAAGAGAGCTGCTGCAGTATAACCAGCCTAACTCCTAAGCAGTTGCGCTGCAAGATATGTAAAGCGGTATTTCTCGTCTCTTACTGGATCAAAAAGGCCTTTTTCTTTTCCCTTCCTTTTTCCTCTTCTCTGAAAATCCCAGATATACACCAGATAGGAGCTGTGTGAGAACTGCGACATTCCAAAGGGATTAGATAATGGGGAGGGACGGAAGGAAGGAGTTGCTGAAGGCTTTTGGAAAAACTCAAGAGCCTTCTCCCTACACCTTTTCCCCAGTCTCTCATCTGCCTTGCTCTTCCCTGGTACTGAATTGCATCAAATATAATAAAAGTCTTGAAGTCAAGAAGACACAGTTGCTTGCTGCAAATCCCTGTATGGCCACAGCTGTTGCAGAATTCATAGCAGTGGCTTGAATCTATTTAGTCAATGTCAGCTGGAGACTTTCAGGGTTCTTCAGGTAGAGCAAAGTATCTCTGTGTAGAGACCCTTAAATTACTATAGCACTTTTTTATTAATTTAGCTTCACTGCACTGGAAAAAGTAAAATAAAACCCCCAACACTCTGAAAAATAAAATGAGGAGTCAGAAACTCTGAAACTGTAATAGTGTAGCTGGAAGTATGAATTTAAACCAATAGAAATCCTCTTGTAAATATTATTTCAATTTGCATTAAGTCATCTAGAACACTGACTGATGGAGGACCTTTCATTGGAAAAACCCTGCTTCTCTCACATACAATGTCACTTTGAACTGAATTAAATTTTTCATAATCCAGAAAATATTAAACTGCATGAAAATTACCTCTCTTCAGTCAAGAGTTTCAGCTGACGGGTTTGCCTATGAATAATTTCCTTTAGAAATTTAGTCTTGTCCTTTATCTTGGGGCAATTCTGTTATTGTAGCCCAGGGTTAACAATTAGTTTATTGCAATTTAGCTTAAAAGGAAAGAACAATGTCCCCATGGCAGTCTTGTTTCCTTAGGCAACACCCAGTTAAATCCATTTTAACTGGAACAATTTTGAAATAAATTTTTGAAGTACCAGTGAGGATAAGGACCAGGCTTCTACCAAAAAGAAATCCCACCAGGTCTACTCTAAACTTCACAAAGTGAATCATGACTCCAAAGACAAATCCGGGGGTGTGACTTGTTCTGAAATCTGACAGATGCAGAATCCTTCATACTTTCAATAACAATAACAATAACAATAACAATAACAATAATAATTCTGAGTTTTATAAAGGAAATACTTTTCCCAAACATCTAGTTATCCCAGAAACAGGAAGAATTTGTCCTCTGTTCCTTGTAGAGCATTGCAAAGTTATGGGAGAATTTTTGGTAGTTTAGTTTGTTGGTGAGGAGTTGTTGCTTTTTCTTCAAAATACCTGTGCAGTTATTTCCAGAAGACAGAAGAGAGTGTTCGATGAGCCCAAAGTGTATCGAGGGTAAAAGACATACTAGTATGATATATATTATGAGTTTCTCCATACACTCATGTTCAAGCAATTCATCACCAGACTGAAGACCTGTCCATTTGTGTAACTCACTCCAGTCAGATGCATTTGCAGAAAGCCCAGGAGCAAACCCTGTCCTGTTTTAAACAGTAGCTGAGTGTTGTTCATGTGTGCCTTATTAATCATAGAGTCTTAATGCAAAGGCATCCATGCTATAGGTGGAAATAAAGAAAAAAACAGGCACTACTGGGACTGTTGTTTATGCAGACAAGCAAGTGAAGTATCGGGCATTTTTGTTCTAAAGAGCACAGAGTACCAAGAGTCAAACTCATTTTATTTCTACCTTTAAAGGTCAGTGCCTCATTTTTGTCTAAATGCTCCCAAGCAATTTTGCTGTCTGAAGGTAAATGTTCAGGATCTTGACAAGACCTGGGTCTTTATCTCACCTATCTTCAGCCACTTGTAAAGCAGGCACTTTACGTAGACCAATCACCTCATTTTCTTCTGTAATTAGCAGGAGAAGCAATTCGGCAAAGTTATCCCCTGTGGTTCCTTTTCTCTTTGTTGATGGTGGAAGGAACCCATATTATGAATATAAACAACCTGCCTAAATTTTAGATGCTCAATGCTGCCCAGTACCTGCTTTGTTGGGTTTCAGCTACACCAAACCTACTTTTCTGGCCCCTGGGGAGCCTTCGCATTACCAACACCTGCCTGACCGCAGCGGCGGCAGCTGGAAAGAGGGGCTGTAATTAGGGCACTGTCCTAACGCACGCAGAGCAGGCAGGGGAGGAAGTGCCACAAGTGCACTTGTGTCCTACTTAACTCTCATCTGAGACACCGGATCTTCCCTGCCTTCCTTTCCATGGAAAACTAAGCAGTTTGCAAAAGGAGTTTCTTCCTGAATTGTCCACATCAGTGAGATACCAAGTCAAGATGCCACCAAGAAACCTTTCTGGGAAACATGTCACATGTACCACTCACTCCCTTTTGTTCCACAAGATGCCTCCATTTCTTTATGCTCTTACAAGGCTCTGGGATGTTCAAAGGACAGAAGAAATGCATAAAGTTACCTCTGGCAACTTGCTTCTGTATGTTCAGCTACAAGTTTGGGCAATTTCCATAACATGCATTGTACCGTTCAAGTATTTACTATTTATATTCTGCCACTTAGACCTATCAAAGTACGTCCCCTCTACCAGAACGCATAAGGAGAAGGTGTTTTCATGAAACTGCCTTTTTTAAGTTCTCTAGAATCTGCACCGGGAGAACAAAGAAGGACAAGGGAGGTTTCTGACTCTGTTCTCTTCTCATAGCAGGAATCAGGAGAGGTGAAAGGGAGAGAAATGCTGTACACCATTACTCATCACAGGGTGCATTACTGTTGTTATCTTATTTGCTGGACAAGTTTGTCTTCTGCACTCTTGCCTTTACCGCCTTGCAAAATTTAGTCTGTGATGCAGTCAGATTCAAGATCCATCCTGTATCTCATCATCATTCACTTTCCTCAGCACAAAATGGTGGTTTTCCACCACATTTACTTGCTTTTCACGTTCCCAGCCCTGAACCTTCCCTCATGCTACCAATTCTGCACACACTTGTTGCTTTTTTGTCCTGTCATTAATCCTTCATAATCCTCATTCACACACTCCTACACACTTGCTGCTTCCACCTGGGCCACAACCATGGCCTGACCAGTCAATTCTTGCTGTGCCCTGCACTTCTCAAAGAAACATGAAGCCGAAGTTAAAAGTCCCTCTTTCTCTATTCGTTTGTGTTTTGCACATTGAAACGCACAATTTGGTTTTCAAATTGCTGACAACCAGCATTTATTACATTTTACATCTCAGAGTTTAACCAATATCATGGATGAAAACCCTGCATGTCCAATTTGCATAAGTGGGGGATTCAGATGCAGTTGCCCTGTGTCTTTATGAACTTCATGAAATGCCAGATGACCAGTCGCTCCAATTGCTACATGGTTTTAGGAGCATTTGATTTCTGAGGAGTGATTATGCCTGAAACAGATTGAGTCCAAAGAAAAATTATCTGCATGAAAATGTACTTAATTATAAATAGCCACAGCAGAAACAGAACCTGACAACCCAGCTGCCCCCCAGGACTTCTGCATACATCACTGAGCAGAAGAAATGGTGTTAACAACGAAGTTCATGAAATCCACTGGCAGACACCAAAACAAACTGATTTTCAGAAACAGTTGGTTCACAAGTAGCTTTCTTAGATGCAAGGGGAAGTATTGAGTATGCAGGGCATTTGAGAGGAGAATTTGGTAGAGTCAACATCTGCAACCATTTACAATCATCCAGAATCAGAGGTTTGATATACATGGATGTATGTATGTGTGTTGCAAGTTCCTCTTGTAGAGAATGTGACTCTACTAAACAACACCTTCTACCATGTGTTAGGGGTTTACACCTCTCTCTTGTTAATTCCTTTGTGCTGGGATTAGAGCAGCTAGGTATTGAGTTCCTTGTCCTTTCCCTAAGGAATAAGACACCAGATACCATGAAGACCTGGCACCACATCATGCACAGCCAGTGCAGATTAAGGGAGGCATTTTCTTCTACTACACGATCTGCTATGTGAAAGGTACAACATAAGGCAACTACACTTAACAAGGTAGCACAGAACCACCTAAAAATACAGCAAACAAATACCATGAAAGGATCCTGATCACCAGAATTCATCAATTTCCAGACCAAAACTCCTCAAAAGTACAGTAATAAGGATGGAGAGTCTACAAGAACGGTCACAGAGAATAAAGGAAAGAAAATAGAGTTAAAGCTTTATTATCTCTACCAAAGAAAAAAATGCCAACAAGTAAGACAGACAGGAATAATGTCCAAGCTACTGGCATAATAAATACTGTGGATGCAGATGGAACAAAACTATTGGGAGATACTCTTCAGTCAAGCAAATTGACTGAAGAAGGTCCAGTGAGTACATTAACAATGGCACCATGAAAGGCAGAAAAGAGATTCCAGGCATCTGTGCAGGGCCATAGAGCCTGTGGGAACATCGGGTGCAGTATAGTTCTCAGCAGGACTAGTTACCCTCAGCAGAGTGCTGCACTAACATAGTTTAACTGTTTTTGACACCCAGTCTGATCTGTTCAGGGCTGAATGAAACCTCACCACATGGAACTTGTAAACATCTTTTATATCCCAGTACCTGAGTACTCCAGGAAGAAAAACGAGAGGATCCTATAGACTGGTTGTAAAGATGGGCAGATTTCTAGAGAACAGGAAAAGATCAGTGGCGTGATTATAGCAGGTTCTAATGGTCTCAGTGCACAGGTGCTGCTGAAGGATGCCAGCCCTTCTCCTGGTACATGAGCATCCAAACCAGCCTGATCCTAGACAGACTACGGATCAGTGATAATAAGAGAAAAATGCTATTGGAGACACATGGCCAAGGCCTGAGGATCACAGCTAAAAGCCAAAAACTGCAAACCATCAAAAAGTCCAGGAAACAGGACATGTTCTAGCTTGTCATTTATACTAATAGACATGCAGAATTATTAACTACTGTGGGACACCAGGGAGCATGCCACCAGAAATATTCTCAGTGTCAGAATGGTCTCTGCCTATAAAAATATTTTTCAAAGCAATGGGCATCTATGGGACAAATTTCAGTTAGAAATAGTGCAATCTGAGCCTGATGAAATGGCTGGATCCACTTGACCTGCTGATATCAGTGGAAAAGGAGCTGTCAGGACCACAAAGGTAAGGTAGCACTGCAGTGTAAGAAAACAGCAGGTAAACAAATCTGAATTGCCTTAAAGATGCTGTAGACAGCAGTGTTAATACAATTAGTAAACTTAAACTTTACTAGGATCTAAGAACACACTCAGTCTCGGCAGCATCCTCTGCTGGATGTCAGTGTTTCACTGGTATATGTCCAAAGGGGCAGGTGCTACGGGGTACGACCTTGTGTTGCAATGTGATCAAACCAACAGTTGTGTCTCCTGGACCTTCCAAACACAAAGATTATAACTGATGGCTTTTGTATTATCTGGGGAAGTAAAGTCTAGACGAGAACATTGGCCCACAAAACCACCATGCAAGAGATCCTGAAAAGACTCCATAAACACTTTAAGGTGGGTTAAAGATAAGAGGTTTAAAACTGCAAGGTCCTACTGGACTTTTCAGGTTATTACTAAATTCAACAGCATCACGGAATGTTCTTGAACACTGGAACATATTTGTCTATGTTGTTAAATTGACCAACTGGTGTATGGCATGGTTTTGGCCTAAGCAGCCTGGTACTCTACCGAATAACTTCCAGGCATAGTTTGGAATTTAGCACTGGCCAGGACTCTCTGCAGTAGGCAGTTTAGAAGTGGCTGCCCTATTTCAAGGCTAGGAGATTTCAGTGGTACAGGCATGGGTTGTTCTATGTCTGCTGGTCTCCATGCCAGGAACTTTTTCTGGATACGTTATATGGCCATAGATAGAACTTTGAGATTCTTCAGGTGATCCAATGAAGACAGAGTGTTACAGACAGTGAAACCACTGCATAGCTGCCCTCCTCTCCAGAAACAAGGAGGTTATGCCCCCCTGCCAAGGGAGGGATGTGTAGTGCCTGCCAGATAGTAACCTGTTGAAAGGGAGTAAGAGATCTTTCTGTCAGACCTCAGAGATAGCCTGAGATGGAGGCATACCTCATCCTGAGGAGTAAAGGCATTTCACTGACTAGCCAGGGACTTTAAATGTGGGTAAGGCTCAGTTTTAAGATAGTTTGTAAAAAACAAGTGTATGAAAGGGTCATGCTGCAGATCTGAGCAGGTCTGAGTCTAGCAGCAGACCATCAACCTGATGGTAGACTGCAACAGTTAGGCTAGCTAAATGTGTGAGCTACAGACACAAGGCAGTGGATGAAGCAAAACTTAAGAAGAATAGTAGTGAACAGAAAGCATGTTGTGAAATGCAAGGCAAAGTTTAGATGCTAGGAAGACCTGGAAAGAGTATGAATGTCCGTGAGTGAGCCTGTCGTGGGGGAAGTAGGACAGAGGAAACACATATTTGGAAAAAATCCAGAGACAACAGGTTGCCATGCAACAGAATGAAGATAGCAACAAGGTTAAATCAAGTTCATAATCAAGATACTGAAAACAAGAAGCAGGGGAACTGGTTTGAAAACCAGCTCATTTGAAAGTATATGACTTTAAAGTATTAAAAAAGGGTAGTGGTGAAAGCCACATCTGTAGGTTCAGGAAGATACTAATATCCTATGCCTTAGTGGCAACCGATCCGGTAAAGCACACTCAAGATAAAATTTTTCAAACTAGTGGTTTAAACATTCTTGTGTGACTTAGAAGGAAAAGCATATCTTTCAGGAAGGAATTCTCTGGAGGTTTACCGAGGAGTCACTCTGTACATGGCTACATGCAATTGGAGGATCTCTGCAGAAATAATGTATGTCCATCTCATAATGTTACCGAGCACTAAGGACACGAAATGTCTCTTAGTCTTTGACTTGCACACTTCCTTCTGCTTTGTGCAGCCCCACACTTCTCCAGTAAGCAGTCTTGACCCAGGCAAATTAGGAAAGATACCCATAGAATCTGTTTAGGAGATCATTTGTAAAGCAGTGATTGAGCGTGTCCTCAACCTGCTTCAGATGACTTAAACTTTATCTATTTCAGAAAAAAGCAAGAGCTGTAAGTAGGGAAGCAGCAAGGGATGGAGAAAAAGTAAGGGAGATGGATCATGTCACAGATCTCTCATGTCTGTATAAAGTCAGTTTATGATGGGGAGATGGGGGAGATTTCACCGTGTAGAAGAAAGCTGGGAATCCTTTGACAAAATGTCTGACTAAAAATGAAACATTAGTGTGAAGGGAATACAAATGAAAGGGCAAACAAATATTTGCTTTCTGTCCTGTGATGTTTGAAGTCTGCCAGGCTTCAGCTAAGATCCTGAATACACTTTGGAAGAAGGCAAAACCGTGCCCTTGCCTCTTAACGTTGCAAGGTGTGCATGACAGACCATACCTAAACTGTTTCCTGCTCTGTGGCACCACCTCCTGGCACAGAATGACAACACGAATCCGAAAAGAAGATGAAAAGCAAACTTTCTGTGCAGTTTTGTTTGATCTAAGTTATCGTTGGAACTGCTTGTATGAGGGAAGCAGAAGATGATACCATATTTTGATGCAGAGCTCTAAATATATATAATTGCAAGTAATTGCATCATTAGCACTACAGAATTCAATAACGAGTAAAAATAATGGTGCATTAATACACCTTTACGTCCTGTTGTATCAGTAATGAAGTGATCTTTGGTAGCATGTACATTCCGTGCCTACCCATCTAAGGTTTCCTGTGTCTTTCAAAGTTACTGCATAAATGTAGAGAAAGCAAGGACCTGCTTAAGGGAAGAAATAACAAAGTTCTCTTTTGCATCATGTAGCAACAGCAGGCCCTGAAATAAGAACTTGTCCGCATAGGCTGTTCTGCCATTTCTGAACCCAGCAGAAAGCCATGCTCCATCGCTGCAGGAAAGATTTCAGTCTTACTACACCTGAACCACCACTGGATATTCAAGGTGAACCACACTAACAAACATGGCTCACTACAAGCCATTAAGCAGGAGAAGACTATTTAGAATGAAAGCCTGGAGGCACTTTTCACAGACAGCCCTTGGTCTCTGTCCATCATTCTCCCTTCTCCCCAGAGGGGAGCTTTGCCTTCCTTCCATGTTTAGATAAGGGATGATGTGTGAAATTACAATCAGGAAGGTGGGCACGTGGCTATAAATAAAAAAGTTGTTGCTATTTTTACCTCCTGTTGCTTTTTAATATGTATTCACCTTTAGACTGTAAATTGATGAAAAATCAACATTTGTGCTTCCACCAGGCTGCAATGTCTATTTTCTAGGTATAGACTGATCAGCTCCAGTCTTACCCTCATTTCCATATTAAAAAATGTGTCACAGTAGACAAGCTAATGGTTTTGGGTGGAAAAGCCACTTGAATATACTGGGTACGCCTTTATTAAAGATTTAGAAGTGAGTTGGCAAAAATCTCTTAGAAAAGCAGAAAGAATTCATTTAGGAAAAACTGAGAACAGTAAACACAGTAAATGATGGAAGGCAGTATTATACTCTATTTAAACAAAACATTGCTACATTTAGGAGCACTAATCAAACAGATAAGTGTAAATAAAATTTGCAATTGATCTTTCAAGACGGTATTTTTAAAAATTTGCTTAAATGAGCACAAAAGAGGAGAGGAGAAAAGTTGCTGATCCTGTCACTTTCCAGGCACAGTTACAGGCCTGGAACAACAGAGCAGAGATTTACAAAACTGTCACTTGACATCTTTACTCCAGGTACTTCAGAAAAGGAAACATATTCACCAACACAATGGAAGAGGAGGTGCTGTAGGGATTAGCTAGACGTGCATTTTCACCTTGCTACAAAACAGAAAATCTGAGATTGCCTTTCTTGCTATTGTATTTACCTTCACCACAGGAAAGTTCGGCTCAATTCTTCATCTTGTCCCTCCCATGACTGGTTTTGTGTAAAATATCAAAACTCTCTCTATCTGATCTATAGGAGGAAAATAAGTGTTCATCCTATTGGTGTGACTGCAAAAAACATTGGGAGTCGCTGCCAAAACCTTCTGTACATAGCTGTCAGGACTGTTTGCTAGATCATGTCATGACTGAATGTCATGACTGGATGAACTTTGCTTGTTGCAGTTTCAGTGATCTTGTAGTCTAACAACTCTGTTAGTTGTAACTCTCCAACAGTCTGTACTATTCTACAGTAAAGTGCTTCTTGTTTAATAAGGAATAATAAATCCATACTCAATAATATTGTAGAGGCTGCATATAGAATGCAACTCTTCTTGCAGTTATTAGAATCTAATTACCCAGGGAGAAAGATGTGAAGTTGAACTAATCTTCTGATTTCAGAACATCTCAGAAATTTACTTTTCAAGATACTAAGGAGTCTGAAATCCAGACAGTAATTTGGATCAATGTTTCTGTATTGCGAACAGGACCAGTTTTGTGGTGACCTGCTTCTTGCAGGACCTCAGATAAACTTGGCAATGAACAAAGCAGATTTTGGAGCACTAAGATGTCAGGCAGCTTATTCAGCAGGTATTTATATCTACTGTCCTAGTAACAGGAAAGGTCCCATTGTCTTTGAGAGAATAAAATTACATTCCTACTCTATACATTCACTGAAAATTCCTGCAATAGCACATGCCGATACTCTTTGAAGTAAAGTAGCAACAGCAATACAGCAGTATCTCCTTTACTTCCTTCATCCCCAATAAAGAAATAATGTTATATAGGTGTAAGAGGATTTTTGGACTCAATTCAATCAGTGTTTTCACATCACATTCACTGACATAGTGCTTTCATGTTTCAGCACTTTGCTCAGGACATGTGCACAGATACTCAACAAGCTTAATTCTTCCTCGCTTTGGTTTAAAAGCAAGGCATCCAGTACAATGAAGGAGGAGGTCAACCCAAATAAATAGAAACCTCCCTAAAAGACTAGTAATAATAATGACCTACTTAGCTTTCTGAGACCGATCTCAAGCAGATGGAAACATATTTAATTCTCCAGGGTTCTTCCTCGTATGAGCAGCAGCACTGAGAGCAAAATCAAAATGCATGTGGCAAAGTTCCGTCTTTTCTCCAGGTTCCCAGTATAGCTTAGAATTTCATTTTTGCTAGTAAATACTGCAAAACATATTGAAGCAAGACACATGATAAATATCCTCTTGGAATAGCTGGAGTCTCTTAAAGAGGGTGGCTGCATTCAACCTGCTTTTTGGGAAGAGTCCAGGCTCCTGCTGTCCCCCAAACTGTGTCCAGGCCCTGCCTGGGAGAGAGGTGAAAGCTGTGCTAGGGAGTAACCTAGGAATTACTCAGTCCAAACTAGACTTTAAGCTGTGTGCCCTGCTTAGTTCAATACCATAAGTATAGCTAAAGTTTCCATAAGTACCAAAACCAGGCCAATGTGCTGCCTTCAACTATGTGAAAACTGGAATTAGAATGTTAGAATCACAGAATCATAGAATAGTTTGGGTTGGAAGGGACCCTTAAAGGTCATCTAGTCCCTCTGCCCTGCAATGAGCAGGGACATGTTCAACTCGAGCAGGTTGCTCAGAGCCCTATGTATCCTCACCTCGAATATTTCCACAGATGAGGCATCTACCACCTCTCTGGGCAACCTGTGCCACTGTTTCACTGCCCTTGTTATAAAAAATGTCATCCTTCTGTCCAGTCTAAATCTTCCCTCTTTTAGTTTAAAACCATGACCCCTTGTCCTATTGCTACAGGCCCTGCTAAAAAGTCTGTCCCTATCTTTCTTCTAGGCCCCCTTTAAGTACTGGAAGTCTGCAATAAGTCTCCCCAGAGTCTTCTCTTCTCCAGGCTGAACAACCCCAACTCTCTCAGCCTGTCCTCACAGGAGAGTTGTTCCATCCCTTGGATCACTTCTGTGGCCCACCTGTGGACCAAACTCCAACAGGTCCGTGTCTTTCCTATGCTGAAGGTTCCAGAGCTGGACGCAGGACTCCAGGTGAGGTCTCACCAGAGCAGAGTAGAGGAGCAGAATCACCTCCTTCACACTGCTGGCCACACTGTTTTTGATGCAGCTCAGTGCACGGTTGGCCTTCTGGGCTGGGAGCACCCATTGCCGGCTTACATCCAGCTTTTCATCCACAAGGACCCCCAAGTCCTTCTCGGAAGGGCTGCTCTTGCCCCCTTCATCCCCCAGCCTGTATTGATACCGGGGGTTGCCCTGACCCAGGTGACCTTGTTGAATCTCATGAGGTTCACACAGGCCCCTTCCTCCAGGTTGTCCAGGTCCCTCTGGGTGGAATCCCATCCCTCAGGTGTGTCAACTGCACCACTCAGCTTGGTGTTGTCTGCAAACTTGCTGAGGGTGCACTCGATCCCACTCTACGTTATTGATGAAGATATTAAAGAGTATTGGTCCCAGTACAGACCCCTGAGGGACACCACTCATCACCGATCTCCATCTGGACATTGAACCACTGACCACTACCCTCTGGATGTGACTATACAACCAATTCCTCATCCACCCAACAATCCCCATCAAATCCATCTCTCTCCAATTTAGAGAAGGATATTGTGAGGGACCATGTCAAAGGCCCTACAGAAGTCCAGATAGATGACATTGGTAAGTCTTCCATTGTCCACTGATGTGATCACTCCATCATAGAAGGCCACTAGGTTGTTCAGGCACGACTTGCCCTTGGTGAAGCCATGCTGGCTGTCTTGAATCACCTCCCTGTCCTTCATGTGCCTTAGCATAACTTCTAGGCAGATCTGTTCCATGATCTTCCCAGGCACAGAAGTGAAGCTGATGAGCTGGTAGTTCCCAGGATCCTTCTTGCTACCTTTTTTAAAAATGGGTGCAATGTTTCCCTTTTTCCAGTCTCCAAGGACTTCACCTGGCTGCTGGGACTTTTCAGATATCACGGAAAGTGGCTTGGAAACTTCATCAGTCTATTCCTTCAGGACTCCTAGATGCATCTCATCAGGTCCCATAGACTTGTGTATGTTCAGGTTCCTCAGGTGGTCTCAAACCTGATCTTCTCTTACCGTGGGAGGGACTTTGCTCCTCCAGTCCCTGTCTTGCAGTGCATCCAGTCGAGAGGTGTGGGAAGAGATATTGCCAGTGAAGACTGAGGCAAAGAAGTCATTGTGTACCTCATCCACCTTCTCTGCTGTTACCAGTCTGCCAGGCTTGCTCATCAAG